>NC_134335.1:7847091-7964308 GCF_964195595.1 Calonectris borealis | reverse complement strand
AGGGAGGAGCAAACAGCCCCGTGCAGTATTTGTTGGGTTTCTCAGGGCATTGGGGTTACCTCCAAGAGGAGCCTGGACCTGCTGGAGGTGGGACAGACCTCACTGCACCCCCTTGGTAGGTTCTGAGGGTGATAAGAGGTCTTCATGGTTCCCAGGACCTCCCCAGCTCCCTTCTGTCCCAAGGCAGACCTGGGCTGAGCCTCATTGTGGGTTGTCTCCAACCACATCTCCTGGATGGACCTCAGGGTGATGTTGCAGGTAGCTTGTCTCCAACCACGTCTCCTGGATGGACCTTAGGCCGATGTTGCAGATAGCTTCTCCCTGGTCATGTCTTCATGATCTGGATGAACTTCTGACTGGTGTTGCACGTAGCTTGTCTCCAGTCCTATTCCAGGCCTTATCTCCAGGGTGGACCTCAGACCAGCGTGCGTAGCTTCTCCCTGCTGTTTCCAGCCCCATCTCCTGTATGGACCTCAGATCAACATTACAGGTAGCTCATCTCCAGCCCTGTCTCTAGCCCCATCTCCTGGATGGACCTTGAACCTACATTGCAGGTAGTTTGTCTCCAGCCCTGCTTCCAGCCTTCTCTCCTGGTTGGACCTCAGACCTATGCTGTATTTAGCTTGTCCTCCATGCCATCTCCAGCCCAGTGTCTTGGCTAGACCTCAAACCAATGTTGTAGGTTGCTTGTCTCCATCCCTATCTTCCCGATGGACTTCAGACCGATGCTGTAGGTACTTTCTCTCCATCCCTATCTCCCTGGAGGACCTCAGACCGATGCTGTAGGTACCTTCTCTCCATCCCTATTGCCTGAGGGACCTCAGACTGATGTTGCAGGTACCTCCTCTCCATCCCTACCCTCCTGAAGGACCTCAGACTGATGCTGTAGGTACCTCCTCTCCATCCCTACCCTCCTGAAGGACCTCAGACTGATGCTGTAGGTACCTTCTCTCCATCCCTACCTCCCTGAAGCACCTCAGAATGCTGCTGCAGATACCTTCTCTCCATCCCTACCCTCCTGAAGGACCTCAGACTGACGCTGTAGGTACCTTCTCTCCATCCCTGCCTCCCTGAAGGACCTCAGAATGCTGCTGCAGATACCTTCTCTCCATCCCTACCCTCCTGAAGGACCTCAGAATGTTACTGCAGCCCACCTCCACCTTCTCTGAGCTCCCCAAACCCAACCCACCACCTCACCTTGCCGACAGCGCCCATCCCCAACCCCGGCTGGACCCGACTTGTGGTGGATGCCCCTTGAGGAGCCAAAACCGTGGCGGAGGGAGAACCGGAGCCAGGCGGAGGGGATGGAGCGCCTTCAAAATTGACACCATATGGCTGTTCCTTATCCCCGGGCCCAGTAAATAGGTCTTTCATGCTGGGCCGGTTGCCATAGGAGCAAACACGCAGGAAATATCCCAGATAACTCGAATAGTGGTGAAAACATATGTTTTGGATAAAACCCGGCAGAAAATCGCCCTCTTTAACCCCTCCAAGGCGTTTTACCCGCACGGTTTTAACCCCTTTCCCCCCCCCCCCACATGCACAGGGTGGGGAAACTGAGGCACGCCGGCTCCCCGTTCCCTTGTCACCCGGCGGTGGGAAATCTGATGGGTTTCTTGCAATGAAGCGCAATCGCTGGCAGGTCCCCGGCGGCGTCTCACCTCCTCCTCCTCCTCCTCCTCCCCGGAGCCCCTTATCAAGACGGATGGCTGGATGCAAGGCCATGCGCTCGCTCCGCAAGCATTTCGCTTGGATTTGCCAAGGAATTTGCTTTGCTTTTCCTTTTTTTTTTTTGCTTTTTTTTTTTTTTTTCCTTTTTTTCCCCCCTTCTTTTTCTTTCTTTTTCCAGCCTCGGCCGAACCTTTCCTTATCGCATCTGGCGAGCAGCGGGCCCCCAGCGCTCCCCCTGGCCGCTCTCCAAGCACCGAATGCAAAGCCGCCAGCCAAGCTGCCGCGGCGTGGCCAGGTCTCCCAGCGCCGTGGCGTCCCCGAGCAAAGCGATGGGCCCTCGCGCTGCGCTTGCTCTCAGGGAAGGGGAAACTGAGGCACGGAAAACCTGAAAACTGCTGCGGGTGTCCCTGGCTCCTACAAAGTAGCTTCGTGCATCCCTGTGTGCTGCAAGCATCCCTGCACTCTGCAAACATCCCTGCATGCTGCAAGCATCCTCGTGTGCTGCAAGCATCCCTGTGTGCCACAAATAGTCCCATGCACTGCAACGTCCTCGTGGGCTGCAAGCATCTCTGCGTGCTACAAATATCTCCATGCACTGCAAATATCCTTGCATGCTGCAAACATCCCCGTGCACTGCAAGCATCCCTGCATGCTGCTGCAAACACCCTCGCATGCTGCAAACATCCCTGCATGTTGCAAATATCCTGTGTTGTGAGCCTTGCTGCATCCTGCAAGCATCCCAGCATGCTGCAAACATCCTCATGCACTGCAAACATCCTTGCATGCTGCAAGCATCCTCGTGTGCTGCAAGCATCCCTGTGTGCCACAAATAGTCCCATGCACTGCAACGTCCTCGTGGGCTGCAAGCATCTCTGCGTGCTACAAATATCTCCATGCACTGCAAATATCCTTGCATGCTGCAAACATCCCCGTGCACTGCAAGCATCCCTGCATGCTGCTGCAAACACCCTCGCATGCTGCAAACATCCCTGCATGTTGCAAATATCCCTGTGTTGTGAGCCTTGCTGCATCCTGCAAGCATCCCAGCATGCTGCAAACATCCTCATGCACTGCAAACATCCTTGCATGCTGCAAGCATCCTCGTGTGCTGCAAGCATCCCTGTGTGCCACAAATAGTCCCATGCACTGCAACGTCCTCGTGGGCTGCAAGCATCTCTGCGTGCTACAAATATCTCCATGCACTGCAAATATCCCTGCATGCTGCAAACATTCCCATGTGCTGCAAGCATCCCTGCACACTGCTGCAAACATCCTTGCATGCTGCAAATATCCCTGCACATTGCAAACATCCCTGTGTTGTGAGCCTCGCTGCATCCTGCAAGCATCCCAGCATGCTGCAAACATCCTAATGCATTGCAAACATCCTTGCATGCTGCAAGCATCCTCGTGTGCTGCAAGCATCCCTGTGTGCCACAAACAATAGTCCCATGCACTGCAACATCCCTGCGGGCTGCAAGCATCCCTGTGAGCCACAAATATCTCCATGCATTGCAAATATCCTCGCGTGCTGCAAACACCCCTGTGTGCTGCAAGCATCCCTGCACGCCACTACAAACATACTTGCATGCTGCAAATATCCCTGCACATTGCAAACATCCCTGTGTTGCGAGCATCCCTGCATGCTGCAAACACCCTCGCACGCTGCAAGCACCCTCGCGTGCTGCAGACATCCTTGCACATTGCAAATACCCCTGTGTTGTGAGCCTCGCTGCACCCTGCAAGCATCCCAGCATGCTGCAAACACCCTGGTGCATTGCAAACATCCTTGCATGCTGCCAGCACCCCTGCGCTCTGCAACACCTCCTAACGCCTATTGCCGGGAGGAGACATCGCTGCTGGGTCTCTCCAGAGATGAGCAACCCCACGGCGCAGAGTCCACCCCAAACCCTGCACCCGAGAGGGGCGGGTGCCACCCTCCCAGCAGCCCTGCCCCTGTAGCAGGACAAGTCAGGGCACCTTTGGGTGCTGGGCTAGGGAAAATTTTGGGGAGTGCTCGGGAGGGTCACGGGCAGGACTTTTGCATAGAAGGGTTGCACCCATAGGGTGCAGGTAGGACCAAACCGAGGGGATTAGGGAGAAAAAACTAGGATGAAGCAGCAAGGCGCTGCGGGGCCGCGGCACCGGGGCGATAACCTGGGATTTCTCCTGGTGCCGTCGTGTAAATATTGCTGACGGGAGGAATGCGCGGGCGCGGAGGAGAAATCCCCTTCCCCAGCCGGGCACCGCCTCGCTCCTCCCTCGCAGCGGGTATCAGAACCCCTCCAGATGCTTTTTTCCCCTCCAATCCTCCGGTGCAACTTTTTCCCACCTTTATTTTGGTGGGTTGCATGTCCCTCATGAGGTGCAGCATCCCCGCCACCCGCTGCATCCCCGCCACCCGCTGCATCCCCGCCACCCGCTGCATCCCCGCCACCCGTTCCATCCCCGCCACCTGCTGCATCCCCGCCACCCGCTGCATCCCCGCCACCCGCTGCATCCCCGCCACCCGCTGCATCCCCGCCACCTGCTGCATCCCCGCCACCCGCTGCATCCCCGCCACCCACTGCATCCCTGCCACCTACTGCATCCCCGCCACCCGCTGCATCCCTGCCACCCGCTGCATCCCTGCCACCCGCTGCATCCCTGCCACCTACTGCATCCCCGCCACCCGCTGCATCCCCGCCACCCGTTCCATCCCTGCCACCCGCTGCATCCCCGCCACCCGCTGCATCCCCGCCACCCACTGCATCCCCGCCACCCGCTGCATCCCCGCCACCCGCTGCATCCCTGCCACCTACTGCATCCCCGCCACCCGCTGCATCCCCGCCACCCACTGCATCCCTGCCACCTACTGCATCCCCGCCACCCGCTGCATCCCCGCCACCCGTTGCATCCCTGCCACCCGTTCCATCCCTGCCACCCACTGCATCCCTGCCACCTGTTCCATCCCTGCCACCCACTGCATCCCTGCCACCCGCTGCATCCCTGCCACCTACTGCATCCCCGCCACCCGCTGCATCCCTGCCACCCGTTCCATCCCTGCCACCCGCTGCATCCCCGCCACCCGCTGCATCCCCGCCACCCGCTGCATCCCCACCACCCACTGCATCCCTGCCACAATCCCTGCCACCCGCTGCATCCCTGACACCCACTGCATCCCTGCCACCCGCTGCATCCCTGCCACCTACTGCATACCTGCCACCCATTGCATTGCTGCCACCCGTTGCATCCCTGCCACCCATTGCATCCCTGCCACCTGCTGCATCCCTGCCACCCGTTGCATTGCTGCCACACACAGCATCCCTGCCGCACACTGCATCCCTGCCACCCGCTGCATCCCTGCCACCCGCCGCATCCCTGCCCGCAGCTGCTCTGCAGATGCAGAGCCCCGCTGCAACCCCAAACTCATTTTCCCTCTTCAGCTGCTGGTTTTGGTGTCCCCCCCCCCCTTTTTTTTTTTTTTTTAATAACCTTTCAGTGCATCTCCCCACCTCCCCCTCCCCCCCCGCGCTCTATTAGGGCTTTGTGAGGTTTAACAAAATAAACACGGCCAAACCGTAACCCTCCTAACGCGCTGAATCGCTGGAAAAGCCAGAAGAGCTTCGCAGGGCGGCCGAGAGCTCGCGGCGAGGCACCGCCAGGCCCCTGAGCTGCTCAGCCCTCCAAGCAAACCACGGCAGATGCCATCAATTTAATTTTCCCCCCCCCCCAGTTTTTTGGACACGTTTTCCAGCGGGGTCCGGTCCTCGCACCCAAACCCCTTTGCCCGAGGTGGGTGTCGGTGGGTGCTGAGCCCGGCGAGACGATGCTAAATCAAGGAGGGAATGAAGCGACGAGATAAAACCCTCCAGAACGATGGAGAAAAATGCATTTTCCCTGCCAGACCCCCTCGTTTTCCTCCTCTCCAGCCCCAAAAATCCCAGCAGGGACCAAACGATGCTCCAAAGCCACTTAAAGGTGCAGTTCCCCGCCCCCGGGGGGGTAGTTTTGCCCCTTCATGGCCTGGTTTTCCTCTTCTCCCCCCCCCCATGCTCAGCTTGCTCCATGCCTGGGGGTTGCAAAGTAGCGGAGGGGATTTTGTTGTTTTTTTTTTTTTTTTGGGGGTGCTTTGGGTTTTTTTAGGGTGGTTTGGGGTTTTTTTTTTAAGGCGTTTTGGGTTATTCGGGGTCCGCTCTCGCCGGTTCTTTCTCCCCACCCTGCCCAAGAATGTTTCTGCTGATATTAAACCCGACCCGGAGGCATTTCGAAGGAGCCGACTTCCTCACCAAAAAAATGACCTCAGCCTGCCTGGTTTGGAGCTTTTTTTTAACCTTTTTAAAGCATTTTTCTCCTCTCCTGCCCATGGGGCGAAAGGCGTCGATGGGACTTCTCACCCGTGGCCCCGGCGTCGCCGCCGGGCTGCGTCCTCGGTGCCAATTCCCCAATTTTGGGGGATATTTGCAGATTTGAACTGCAAATTCCAGTTTTAACCTGCAAATTCCAGTTTTAGCCTGCAAATTCCAGTTTTAACCTACAAATTCCAGATTTTCACCTGCAAAACCCTTCTCTGCCGCTGGCAGGAGGATCCAGGGGCCAAAACCCCCCCTTGCACCATCCTCCAGGCACTCGATGACCTGCAAAACCCATGTCCCCGATAGAATAAGAGGGGGAAAAAAAGCCCAAAGAAAAAGCTGACGTTGCCCGCGATGTTTTCTGGAAGGGTTTTTTGTAGGAGTTTCCTTAACAGACTCCTCTGCATTTTTGCTTTTATTAACGTGGCGGCTTTCCCGAGGCTGCTGCGATGGTTTTGCAAGAGCTAAAACATCTCCTGAGTTAAAAATCCAGCCCCCTCCGGCACCTCCACAGTGGAATCGATGAGGAGAAAGGAGGGAGACACCGATTTAGAAAGGGAAAGGCTGGATTTGGGTGTTTTCCGATGGAATTGCTGCAGCTTTAGGGTTTTTTTCTTAAATTAATATTTGCTGCGCTGGAGACACCGAGCTGATGGAGGCAGTTCGGAAAATAGAAATGCTTCTGCAAGAAGCAAAGCCCTTGGATTGCCGGTCCCCCAAAGGCCGATGTGAGCGGGAAAATTCCAGATTTGCCCCTAAAAAAACAAATGAGGAAATGTTTCTGCCATCTTTCCCTGCTCAAAGTGGTGCATGGGCATCCTGGAGCTGCATCTGCATCCCACATCTGCATCCTGCACCCCACATCTGCACCCTGCATCCCATATCTGCATCCTGCACCCCACATCTGCACCCTGCACCCCACATCTGCACCCTGCATCCCATATCTGCATCCTGCACCCCACATCTGCACCCTGCACCCCACATCTGCACCCTGCATCCCACATCTGCATCCTGCACCCCACATCTGCACCCTGCATCCCACATCTGCACCCTGCATCCCACACCTGCACCCTGCACCCCACATCTGCACCCTGCATCCCACACCTGCACCCTGCACCCCACACCTGCACCCTGCATCCCACATCTGCACCCTGCACCCCACATCTGCACCCTGCACCCCACATCTGGACCCTGCATCCCACATCTGCACCCTGCACCCCACATCTGCACCCTGCATCCCACATCTGCATCCTGCACCCCACATCTGCACCCTGCACCCCACAGCCTGTATCTGCACCTTGCATCTTGCACCCTGCAACCTGCACCCTGGATCCTGCACCCTGCACATGCTCCATGCATCCCACTTCTTGCATCCTGGGTCTGCATCCTGCTTTTGCATCCCGTATCTGCATCCCGCACCTGTAGCCCATGTCTGCACCCTGCAGCCCATATCTGCAGCTTGCATCCTGCAACCCAAATCCTGCATCTGCACCCTGAGCCCTACATCTGCACCCCACATCCCTGCATCCCATGTCCTGTATCTGCAGGATACAGCCTGCACCGTGCACCTCGCTTCTCGCATCCTGGAGCTGCACCCTGCTTTTGCATCCTGCACCCTGCATCCCAAGTCTTGCATCCCACATCTGCATCCTGCACCTATATCCCATGCCTGCACCCTGGATCTGCACCCGGTGGCTCACATCTGCAGCTTGCATCCTGCATCCCAAATCCTGCATCTGCACCCCAAGTCCTGCACCCCATGTCCTGCATCTGCACCCCGCACCCCACTTCTTGCATCCTGGAGCTGCATCCTGCTTTTGCATCCAGCACTCTGCATCCCAATTCTTGCATCCCAAATCCTGCATCTGCACCCTGAGCTCTGCATCTACATCCCACGTCCTGCACCCCGTGTCCCGCATCTGCACCCTTCATCCCACATCCTCCATCTGCACCCGCATCCTGCACCCACACCTGCATCCTGCCTCCCCACCCTGCACCCCCACGTTGCACCATCCCACGCCCTGCACCTGCACCCCAAACCCTGCATCTGCATCCCGCACCCGCACCCCTGTCCCGCTGCCAGGACCCTGAGGACCGGACCACCCTCACCAGGGACCCCCACCCCACCCAGGGACCCTATATAAGGTCCTTGCTGGGCTGTGAACCCTATGGATGCATCCTGGCTGCGCCTTATCCCCATCATCCCCTCACCCACAGCTTAATTGCAATTAAAATAATTTGCAAGGCCGGATTGGCCCTGTCCAGTCCTTCCTTCCAGCTCCTTCCCAGCCCCAGCCGGGCGTTTCTCCGGAGCACTTGTGACATGGGAGAGCGGCATTCCCAAACCGGTCCGTGCTGGGATGAAGCAGGGAGGCTTCCCCATCCGCGGGGGCTCCGTTCCCCTCCCCGACTCACGGCCCCGGCACATCTGGCGGGCAGATGTGGCCACGCGGCCGGGCTCTGCCTCCCAGATGGGGGACGAGCGGTGAAATCCCTGTACGAGATTCGAAAGCCATAATTTTTCCTTGGAAATTTGCATTTCCCGGCTCGTTGCACGCACTCCCCATCTCTGGGGGTGCCGCAAGATCCCTGTGCTCGGCCGAGCCTGGGCCGTGATGCGCTGGGGCTGGACCATCCCTTGTCCTGCACCTGCATCCCCTATCTGCACCCTAAATCCTGGTTCTGCATCCCACGTCCTGCATTTCCCACCCCACATCCTATATCCCACGTGCATCTGTACCCTAAATCCTTCTTCTGCATCTTAAATCCCACTTCTGCATCCCACGTCCCGCATCTGCGTCCCACCTCCTACGTCCTACATCCTGCATCCCACCTCTGCATCCCAAATCCCGCTTCTGCCTCCCATGCCCTGTACCTGGCATCTTTCATCTGCATCTTAAATCCCGTTTCCCACATCACCTGTCCTGTATCCCACCTCTGCCTCTGCATCCCAAATCCTGCATCTGCCCTTTCATCCCATGCCCTGTGTCCTGCATCCCACATCTGCAGCTGCACCCAAGATCTGCAGCCCCTCTCCTGTGTCCTGCATCCGTGTCATGCGTCCTGTGTCTGGAAACCTGCATCTGCATCCTAAATCCTCCACCCTGCATCCCGCATCCTGCATCTGCATCCTAAATCCTCCATCCTGCATCCCGCATCCTGCATCTGCATCCTAAATCCTCCGTCTTCTATCTGAACCCCCAATCCTGCATCCTAAATCTCCATCCTGCATCCCACATCCTGCATCTGCATCCTAAATCCTCCATCCTGCATCCTAAATCCTCCATCCTGCATCCCGCATCGGCACCCGACATCCTCCATCCCGCATCCTGCACCTACATCCTAAATCCTATGTCCCGTATCTGCATCCTAAGTTCTCCGTCCCGCATCCTGCATCTACGTCCTAAATCCTCCATCCCACATCCGCATCCTGAATCCTCCATCCTGTGTCCTGCATCTGCATCCTAAATCCTACGTCCCCCATCTGCATCCTAAATCCTCTATCCTGCATCTTGCCTCTGCATCCTGAATCCTGCACCTACATCCTAAATCCTCCATCCCACATCCGCATCCTGAATCCTTCATCCTGTGTCCTCCATCCGCATCCTGAATCCTCTATGCCGCATCCTCCACCTACATCCTAAATCCTATGTCCCACATCTGCATCCTGCATCTACATCCTAAATCCCCCATCCATCTGATTCCTACATCCTCCATCCCACGTCTGCATCCTAAATCCTCCGTCCTGCACCTACATCCAAAATCCTACGTCCCCGAGCTGCATCCTAAGTTCTCCGTCCTGCATCCTGCATCTACGTCCTAAATCCTCCATCCCACATCCGCATCCTGAATCCTCCATCCTGTGTCCTGCATCTGCATCCTAAATCCTCTACCCCGCATCCTCCATCATCTGCATCCTAAATCCTCCACCCTGCATCTACATCCAAAACCCTACGTCCCCGATCTGCACCCTAAATCCTCTATCCCGCATCCTGCATCTGCATCCTAAATCCTATGTCCCACATCTGCATCCTGAATCCTGCACCTACGTCCTAAATCCTCCATCCCGCATCTGCATCCTGCATCCCGCATCCTGCATCTGCATCCTAAATCCTGTCCCACCTCCGCACCCTCCATCCCGCATCCCCCACCTACACCCTAAACCCTCCCTCCCACCTCCGCGCCCTGAATCCTCCATCCCCCACCCCCATCACCGCATCCCTCCCCCAGCATCCCTCACCCCGCGGCCCAGGATGCTGCCAGGAGGCCCGAGGGACGGCAAAATTAACCTGCGCCCGCCCGAGCACCATGAATTTGTGATGAGGAGGGGGGGGGCGAAGCCTCCCGCGCCGGCGATAATGTTGGTTTAAGGCATTTTGCACGCTCCGGTGCCTCTCTGAGAGCGCCTTGTCCCCAGCGGGGCCGCACAATGGGCGCTTTCAGGGACCCGGCCCCGCGCAGCCCCCTTTTTTTACCCGGATAGATTTTAAAATAAATCTTTTATCCCCCTAGAATTTCCACCCTCGAACCCCCAAAATAGAAAATAATCCTCCCTCCGGAGCAAAGAAAAAAAAAAAAAAACAAACCAACCAACCTAAAAAATTGGGGTGGAAAATAATTCCCGTGGGATAATCGAGCCTGGTTAACGCGCGAGACCAAGGCGGAGCGCGAGCCGTGCGCGGCCTCTGCCAAAGCATCCCAGGGGGGAAATGTGCCCCGTGACCCCCCAAAAATAACCTATTTACGGCCGGTAATAGATGAAAAAAGAATTTGTTGCTAAAGGGGAGGCTTTTCCCTCGCAGCCTGCAAGATGAGACCCACTCATGCAACGAATTGTGTCCAGCCTCGCAACCCCCCCCAAATCCTTAATTCCCAAGGCATTCCCAAAGCTTTTTTATGTGGTTTTTTTTTTTTCCCCCTTACAAATATAAATTCCTGGGGGGAGTGAACCAGAAAACCCTGTATTCAGCCTAATTATCCCTCCCGGCCGCAATCTGTGATCTCCGGGACAATTAAAAGCGCTTAATCCCGGCTGAAAAGCAAACAAGGTCGAAGGCGGCGTCTTCCTGCTTCCCCCTCGCCCGCTGCCGGGGTCTCGCTCCCCGGCTGCAATATAAATATGCAATTAAAAAATCGCCGCTAATTGCTTCACCGAAGGGGGGTTCTCACCGGAGGAAAAAAAAAATAATGGGGAAAGGGATATTAAAAAAACTAAAAAAAAAAAGGGGAAAACAAGTAAAAAGAGCGTTTTCTACCCCAATAATTAAACACTGATGCAGCTTGTGGAGAAATTGTGGAGGTGTCACAGGGTTTGCACCCCGGGGTGGGTTTTTTTTTGGGGGGGATGCTCTTTTTTGAGGGGGGGGAAGAGGTTAATCCCCGGCTCTCCTCTCTCGCTCCAGCGCTAACAACCCCTGGCAGCTCTCAGCTCGTTAGCCCTTCCGAAAAGCAATTAGAGAGGTTGGAAAATGAGGGCAGCTGCTGCCCTGAGACGGGGCAGGAAAGGGGGGGGCGGTGGGGGTCAGCCCCTAAACCTTGGGGGGGTCGGAACGGGCGGGTTTTGGGCTGCACAGCTCGGCGGAGATCCCGGAGTGGGTTTTACACTGGCTGAGCAATGCTGCGCCATCAGTAGGTTTCAGAGTGAATGGCATCAGTAGGTTTCGGTGTGAACAGCATCAGTAGGTTTCAGCATGAATGACATCAGTAGGTTTCAGAGTGAACAGATCAGTAGTTTTCAGCGTGAACATCAGTAGGTTTCAGAGTGAACGAGCCCCACGCTCGTTGAGATCCCCAAAAAATTGCAGCCAAAACACCCCCCAAAATACGGAATAAAATGGGTTATATTGCACCAACGCAGAGCAGCCCCCCGCATCCCCGGGGAGGAATTTTGGCCGCAAATCTCAGCATCACCGCTGCAGGTGGGGGGCTGGGCTGGACGGAAGGGGTTAATTGGGGTAACGAGGCAAAATGTTGCCGCTGCCCCTTTTTGGGGCGAAAATAAGCTGGGGGGGAGGAACTGATCCCTAATTGCTATTTTTTATTTAATGCCTTTTTAAATTGCTGGGTTGTGGAGCACCCCAGGGCCCCCGGTTTGCATCGCCTCCCCCCCTCAGCACCCTGGATGCACCCATCAGGCCAGCCCAGCACCCTCCGTTGGCCGCGGCAGGATGGGACCCATTGCAGCAAGCGGCATCGCTTTGTCCCCCCCAGGGCTTTATTGAACCTTTAAAACCTGAAGCGCGCCGTCGGTCGCCTTCACGGCGTTCGGGTGCTGCCGCGGGAGCCCCGCCAGGAGGAAGAGGAGGAAGAGGAGGAGGGGGAGGAGGCAGGTGGGGTGCAGGGGGCTCAGGTAGCGGGCAGCCAGACTTTCTGGGTGCTGACGATGTCGCTGAGCTTGCCCTTGATTTTCAGGAAATGCCTCTTGAACTCCAGGCCGTCGCCCTGCGCGGGGAGAGGTGGGGGGGGGGGGGTTGCATCGACTCGCACCCACCTTGCACCGCTTTGCATCACCTCGCGCCCGCCATGCACCGCCCTGCGCCCGCCTTGCGTTGCTCCGCACCGCCTTGCATGCGCTGTGCGCCGCCTTTGCATTGCGTTGCAGCCACCTTGCATTGCTTTGCACCACCCACCGGGCACCGCTTAGCACCCACCTTGCACTGCTTTGCATCGCCTTGCACGCACCGTGCACCACCTTGCACCCACCTTACACTGCTCTGCACCACCCTGCATGCGCTGCGCCACCGCCTTTGCGTTGCGTTGCAGCCGCTTTGCATTGCTTTGCATCGCCTTGCACCCGCTGTGCACCACTTTGCAGCCACCTCGCATTGCCTTGCACCACCTTGCACCCACCTTGCATTGCTCTGCACCGCCTTGCATGCGCTGTGCACCGCCTTTGCATTGCGCTGCAGCCACCCTGCATTGCTTTGCACCACCTTGCACCCACCTTACACCCCCCAGGCACTGCCCTGTGTCTCCTTGCACCCATTTTGCATCTCCTTGCACCCATTTTGCATCTCCTTGCACCCACCAACACCGCCTTGCACCCAACCTTGCATGGTCTTGCATCACCTTGCACCCACCTTGCATGGTCTTGCACCCACCTTGCACCCACCTTGCATGGTCTTGCACCCACCTTGCACCCACCTTGCATGGTCTTGCACTCACCTTGCATGGTCTTGCACCCACCTTGCACCCACCTTGCACGGTCTTGCACCCACCTTGCACCCACCCTGCACGGTCCTGCACCCACCCTGCATGGTCTTGCAAGACCCTGCATCACCTTGCACCCACCGTGCACCCGCCCTGACCCCCCGCTCACCTTGGAGAGGCGAAAATCCACCAAAATCTTGCTCTCCATCTCCACCAGGTTCACCTTGAAGATGAGTTTGTTGTTCCTCCTGTCCGTGGTCGAGATGGTGACCTGCAAAACGACAGCAAAGGAGGGGGGATCCCCCAAATTGCAGATGGGGGGTTCCCACCCCGCGATTTTGCACCCCAATCCCTACCTGGTTCGTGCAGCTCTTCTTCCAGCCGTACCCCATCTTCTCACAGACCTCTTTCAGGGCGCGGTAAGAACCATCGGCGTCCAGTTTGGTGAAGAAGCGCGTCATCCGCTTCACCAGCCGCTGCCACGGGCTCTGCCGACCCCCAAAACCGGGTTGCAAAGGTTACAAATCCCGCAAAGCTGCAGCCCCAGCTCTGCAAA
Organism: Calonectris borealis; assembly: GCF_964195595.1. NCBI lineage: Eukaryota > Metazoa > Chordata > Aves > Procellariiformes > Procellariidae > Calonectris > Calonectris borealis. The sequence goes on along the minus strand of NC_134335.1, from coordinate 7,950,601 downwards.
AGCCCGGCCTTAAGAGGATAAATATTGCAAAGCTGCACCCCCTGATGGTAAATGCCCCGAGTTGCATCTCCCAGGTTGCAAGAGAAATATTGCAAAGTTGCACCCCAAATATTATAAATACTGCAAAGCAGCATCCCCAGCATTGCAAAGTTGCTCCCTAATATTACAAATATCGCAAAGCTGCTTCTTAATCTTACACACATAATGCAAAGTTGCAGCCCAAATGTAATAAATCCTGCAAAGTTGGACCCCGATGTTACAAATCGGACGCAAAGCTGCAGCCCAAATACTGCAGAGTTGCACCCTGATATTGTAAATGCTGCAAAGCCGCACCCCAAACATTGCAAAGTTGCATCCTGCTACTATAAATGATGCAAAGTTGCACCCCCAATCCTGCAAAGTTGCACCCCCAGATGATAAACACTGCAAAGCTGCACCGCCAATATTGCAAAGTTGCTCCCTGATGTTATATATACTGCAAAGTTGCTCTCTAATGTCATATATATAATGCAAAGTTGCACCCCAAACATTATAAATACTGTAAAGTTGGACCCCGATATTGTAAATCGGATGCAAAGCTGCATCCCAAATACTGCAGAGTTGCATTCTGGTATTGTAAACGCTGCAAAGCTGCACCCTAAACATTGCAAAGTTCTATCCTGATACTAAAAATACTGCAAAGTTGCACCCTAAATACTACAAAGTTGCACCCAGAGATGATAAACATTGCAAAGTCACATCCCCAATATTGCAAAGTTGCACCCTGGTATTATAAACGCTGCAAAGCTGCACCCTAAACATGGCAAAGTTGCATCCTGGTACTGAAAATACTGCAAAGTTGCACTCCAACTACTGCCAACTTGCATCCTGAGATGACTAATATTGCAAAGCCACATCCCCAATATTGCAGTTGCTCCCTGACATTACAAAGCTGCATCCCAAATACCGCAAAGTTGCACCCTAAATATTGCAAGGTTGCATCCCGAGATGATAAACCTTACAAAGCTGCGCCCCGAGACGAAGAACATTGCAAAGCCGCATCCCCAATATTGCAAAGTTGCATCCTGGTATTATAAATGCTGCAAAGTTGCACCCTAAACATTGCAAAGTTGTATCCTGGTACTGAAAATACTGCAAAGTTGCACCCCAAATACTGCAAACTTGCAGCCTGAGATGACAAATACTGCAAAACCGCGTCCCCGATATTGCAAAGTTGCATCCTGATACTATAAACCCTGCGCAGTTGCACCCCGAATACTGCGAAGTTCCACCCCGCTGCAATAAAACCCGCAGCGCTGCACCCCAAATACCGCCAGGCGGCCGCCGCAGCCCCCACCCGCGCAGCACCTGCGAGGAGCCCGGGGTGCCGAGGAGCTGGCTGTTGACCAGCATGTGTTCGGGGCAGGCGGGCTGGGAGAAGCTGATGCCCTGCACCAGTTTGTCGATGCTGGCCGCCCCGCTCTCCCAGAGCGCTGCGCCGGTGCCGGGCTCCGGCTGCGACGTGGAGTAGGTCGCCTTCTCCTCGCTGCAACGCAAGGGGAGACGGGACGTTAGGGAGGCTCGTGCAAAGGGGAGGCGGCAAGGATGGGGAATCGTGGAGATATTGGAGGACGGGGATTGCACCGCTGTGGGATTTTGCAGGATTTTGGAGGCTCGTGCATACGCCAGCGGGGTAAACACAGGCTTGTGCGTGGTTTCCCCCAAACCACCTCCTGGTGAAAACACAGGGAAAGCCCCGCAACGTGCAAAGAATTGCAAAGCGCAAAGACTTGCAGTGTGCAAAGCCCTGCAGTGGGCAAAGCCCTGCAACGTGTAAAGCCCTGCAACGTGTAAAGCTCTGCAACGTGTAAAGCTCTGCAACGTGTAAAGCCTGGTGGCACGTAGAGCCTGGAACCGTGCAAAGCCCTGCACCCTGCAAAGCCCTGCAGCGTGCAAAAAGCCCTGCAACATGCAAAGAATTGCAAAGTGCAGAGCCTTGCACCCTGCAAAGCCTTGCAGCGTGCAAAGCCCTGCAACGTGTAAAGCTTTGCAACGTGTAAAGCCCGGCGCCATGTAAAGCCCTGCACCCTGCAAAGCCCTGCACCGCGCAAAGCCCTGCACCATGCAAAAAATTGCAAAGTGCAGAGCCTCACACCCTGCAAAGCCCTGCAGCGTGCAAAACCTGGCGGCATGCAAAGCCTTGCAATGTGCAAAGCCTTGCACTGTGCAAAGCCCTGCAGCGTGCAAAGCCCTGCAACACCCCACGACGTGCAAAGCCCTGCACCCTGCAAAGCCCTGCAACATGCAAAAAATTGCAAAGTGCAGAGCCTTGCACTGCGCAAAGCCCTGCGGGGGGGCAAAGCCCTGCGCCGCGTAAAGCTTTGCAACACGTAAAGCCTGGCGGCATGTAAAACCCTGCAACGTGCAAAACCTTGCACCACGCAAAGCTCTGCAGCGTGCAAAGCTCTGCAGCGTGCAAAGCTCTGCAGCGTGCAAAGCCCTGCAGCGCGCAAAGCCCTGCACCGCGCAAAGCCCTGCAGCGCGCAAAGCCCTGCAGCGCCCCACAACGCGCAAAGCCCCGCACCGTGCAAACGTGCCGGAAAGCTCCCGTTTCCCCCAGAGCAAGGAACCCCAGCGGCCCAAACAGCAACGGGGCGACTTGCAGCGCCCCAAGCCTGCGCTTGCAAGGCGGGGAGGGCCGCAGAGGGGAGCGGAGGCTCACCCGAGCGCGCTCTTCACCGGCGAGAAGTCCATATCGGAGCGGACGTGCTTGGAGAAGCCGCCGGGGGAGTCGGTGACCCCCCCCGAGGACACGCGAGCCCGCTTGACGCCTGCAAAGGGACGAGACACCCAATAACGCCCCCCCCCCCCAATTTGGGGGGGGACGAGCGCGCTCCCCGGCGGCCCCTTACCCTTTTTGAGGGGTTTGCTGTACCACCGGTCCTTCTTGATGTCGGGGATGGTGATCCTGGCCGCCGGGCTCTCCGTCAGGATCTTGTGCAGCAAAGCTGGGGGAGACGGGGGGGGGGGGGAGGAAATTTTGATTGCCGGCGCGGCGTCGGGCGCCGCCGGGTGCCGGTTGCTTACCTAAGGGTGCCGAATCGATCTTTTTCCAAGGCGGGAGGTAGGTTTTCCTTTCCTTCCAGTCGCTGTATTCCTGGCAGCTATCGCTGGGCTGGTCCCAGGGCAGCTCTGCCGCAGGAGAAAACCCGCTGCGTTATTGCACCGGTGCAGAGGGGAAAGGGGGAAAATGCAGCCAAGGAGGCAGCGCAGCAAGATTTGCACGGAGAGGTTTTGCGAGGGGGGGGTGTGGAATAAAGACCGGTTCTGCGTGGTTTTAAAAGGGGGCGACGTGCAAAGGCGCGCAGCGTGTGAAGGCGTTGCAATGTGCAAAAGGTGGCGTGCAAAGGTCTGCAATGTGTGAAGCCCTGCGGCATGCAATGCCCTGCAACGTGCAAAGCCCTGCAACGTGCAAACACCCTGCAACGTGCAAAGCCCTGTGGCATGCAAACACCCTGCATCGTGCAAACACCCTGCATCGTGCAAACACCCTGCAACGTGCAAACACCCCGCAGTGTGCAAAAGTGCCCCACAGCACGCAAATGCCCTGCAGTGTGCAAAAGTATTGCAACGTGCAGAGCCCTGCAACATGCAAACGCCCTGCAGCGTGCAAAGCCCTCTGGCATGCAAACACCCTGCAACGTGCAAGCACCTTGCAGTGCGCAAATGCCCCACAGCATGCAAAAGTATTGCAATGTGCAAAAGCCCAGTGGCATGCAAAGCCCTGCAGCATGCAAATGCCCTGCAGCGTGCAAAAGTATTGCAACGTGCAAAACCCTGCGGCGTGCAAAGCCCTGCGGCGTGCAAAGCCCTGCGGTGTGCACGAGCACACAGCAGCACCGACTACGACAGCGCGGCGATTTTTCGTGCAAGGCCGCGGGCTCTGCATCACATGGATTCCCCCCATGCATTCCATACCTCCCCCGTGCATCTCGTACACCCCCCTCACACATCTCATACATCCCCCCTCTGCATTCCCTACACCTCTCCCTATGCATTCCATACCTCCCCTTCTGCCTGCCATACACACACACCTCGCACATCCCCCCCCCCCGACTCCTATGGGCCCCCTCCCCATCTCATACACCCCCCGTGCACTCCATGCGCCTCCCCCTATGCATTCCATACGCACCCCCCGCCCCGCATTTCATATACCCCCCCTCTGCGGTTCAGATGCGCGCCCTCTGCAGCCCCGGCACCCCCTTCGCCCGCCCCCCCGCATTTCACGTATGTCCCTCGAGCATCTCATACATCCCCCCACCTTATGCATTCCATAGGTCCCTCTATACATTGCAGGCGGCCCACCTCCGGCCAGCATGGCGGTCAGCACCACGCCGCAAGCCCAGACGTCGACGGGCTCAGCCCTGAACTCGGGGCGCCGCAGCAGCTCGGGGGCCACGTAGGGCAGGGTGCCGCACATCTTGTTGAGCAGCCGCTCCCGGCCGTTGTGTTTGAAGACGGTGGCCAAGCCGAAATCGGAGATTTTCAGGTTCTCTGGGCCCAAAATCAAATTAAATATTCAAATTTAAAAAATTCAAATTAAATATTCAAATTCAAAATTCAAACTAAATATTCAAATTCAAAATTCAAACTAAAAAATAAAATTAAAAATTAGAAATCAAATTAAATATTCAAACAAAAAAAGTCAAATAAAAATTCAAATTAAACATTCAAATTAAAAATGGAAATTAAAATTTCAAATTAAAAATTAAAAATCAAATTAAGTATTCAAATAAAAATGTCAAATAAAAATGTCAAATTCAAAATTCAAAATAAAATTAAATAATCAAATCAAATATTCAAACAAATGTCAAATAAAAATGTCAAATTCAAAATTCAAAATTCAAAATAAAATTAAATAATCAAATCAAATATTCAAACAAATGTCAAATAAAAATTCAAATAAAATATTCAAATAAAATATTCAGATAAAAACGCAAATTAAAATTTCAAATTAAAGATTAAAAATAAAAATAAAATTAAATAATCAAATTAAGTATTCAGATAAAAATGTCAAATTAAAAATTCAAAATTAAAAATTCAAATTAAAAATTCCAAATTAAAAATTTCAAATCAAAAAGTCAAAATTAAAAAGTCAAAATTAAAAATTTCAAATTAAAATTTTCAAATTCAAAATTCAAAATTCAAAATAATTAAAATTCAAATTCAAAATTAAACTTAAACGGGGGGCGGAGAGGGACTGCGCCGTCCCCCCTCCCCACCTCGCTCGTCCAGCAGCAGGTTCTCCGGCTTCAGGTCGCGGTGGGTGATGCCGATGCTGTGCAGATAGACCTGGGGGGGGGAGAGAAGGGTCAGCGCCGCGCGGGGGCCGCCGCCGGCACCGCTGCCATCGCCGCCGCACTCACCACGCCGGCGATCAGCTGCTGGAAGAAACGCTGCGCCTCCGGCTCCGGCATCCCGATATCCGGCTCTGCGCGAGGGGAACAAGAAGGGGAAGAGCAATTCTCCAGCGTTTAGGGATTAATTTTTTAATGCGTTGTTTTATAGAAAATAAAAGGTATTTTGAAGCGGGCGCACCGATGCGGTCGAAGAGCTCGCCGCCGCTGCAGTACTCCAGGAAGAGGTATTGCGTGGCACCTTCGCGCCGGTGCCCGTAGAACTTGACGACGTTCTCGTGGTTGAGCATCTTGTTGATGCAGATTTCCTTCTTGATGTTCTCCGGGCAGTCGGCCGCGCGCTTCATGTCCACGATTTTCACGGCCACGGCTTCCTCGGTGCGGCGGTTGACGGCCAGCTGCACCCTGGGGCGGGCGGGGGGTCAGCGGGGCGCAGAGCGGGCACAAACGCTGCCAGGGGAGAGGGGCAGCGGGCAGGGAAGAGGCAGGCGACGCAGGCGGCGTGCAGGGGTTGCGCGGTGGGCACGCGGGCGACGGGCGTATGCTGCGCGTGCAACGGGCAAGCAGTGAGCACGCAAGGGGCACGCAACAGCCAAGCAGCAGGCAAGCAGCGGGCATGCAATGGCCATGCAGCGGCCATGCAGCGAGCAAGTGATGGCCAAGCAGTGGGCGTGTAAAGGGCATGCAATGGCCAAGCAGCGGGCAAGCAAGGGGCATGCAACAGCCAAGCAGCAGGCAAGCAGTGGGCATGTAAGGGGCATGCAATAGCCAAGCAGCGGGCAAGCAGTAGGTGCATAAAGGGCATGCAACAACCATGCAGTGGGCATACAAGGGGCATGCAACAGCCAAGCAGCGGGCAAGCAGTAGGTGCATAAAGGGCATGCAACAACCATGCAGTGGGCATACAAGGGGCATGCAGCGAGCAAGTGATGGCCAAGCAGTGGGCATGTAAGGGGCATGCAATGGCCAAACAGTGGGCAAGCAGTGCATAAAGGGCATGCAACAACCATGCAGTGGGCATACAAGGGGCATGCAACAGCCAAGCAGTGGGCAAGCAGCAGGCATGCAATGGCCATGCAGCGGCCATGCAGCGAGCAAGTGATGGCCAAGCAGTGGGCATGTAAGGGGCATGCAATGGCCAAACAGTGGGCAAGCAGTGCATAAAGGGCATGCAAGAACCATGCAGTGGGCATACAAGGGGCATGCAATGGCCAAGCAAAGGGCAAGCAGCGGGCAAGCAGTGGCCACATAAGGGGTACGCAATGGCCAAGCAGTGGGCACACAAGAGGTATGCAACGGTCAAACAGCAAGCATATAAGGGGCATGCAATGGCCAAGCAACGGGCAAGCAGTGGCCACGTAAGGGGCACACAATGGCCAAGCAGTGGCCACACAGTGAGCACACAAGGGGCACGCGATGGGCAAGCAGTGGGAACACAAGAGGTATGCAATGGCCAAGCAGGGGGCAAGCAGTGGCCACATAAGGGGCACACAATGGCCAAGCAGTGAGCACAGAAGGGGTACGCGATGGCCAAGCAGCGGGCACATAAGGGGCTTGCAATGGCCAAGCAGTGGTCCAGCAGTGGGCACACAAGGGGCATATGATGGCCAAGCAGTGGGAAGCAGTGGCCATGCAGTGAGCACACAAGGGGCATGCGATGGCCAAGCAGGGGGCAAGCAGTGGCCACATAAGGGGCATGCAGTGGGCACACAAGGGGCATGCGATAGCCAAGCAGTGGGCACATAAGGGGCATGCAACAGGCAACCAGCGGGCAAGCAGTGGCCACATAAGGGGCACACAATGGCCAAGCAGGGGGCAAGCAGTAGCCACATAAGGGGCACGCAATGGCCAAGCAGTGGGCACACAAGGGGCACGCAATGGCCAAGCAGTGGGCACACAAGGGGCATGCAACAGGCAACCAGCGGGCAAGCGGTGGGCATACAAGGGGCACGCAATGGGCAAGCAGTGGCCACATAAGGGGCACACAATGGCCAAGCAGTGGGCAACCTGCGGGCGAGCAGTAGCCACATAAGGGGCACGCAATGGCCAAGCCAGGGCAAGCGGAGGGTGCACAGCGGGTGTGCAAGCGGCCCACCCCGGGGCCAGGCCGGGGTGAAGCCGGGCAGGCAGCGGCTCTGCAGAGGGCGGGCGAGGGGCGGGCGAGCAGCGGGGGGCAGTGGGCGTGCAAGGGGCGTGCAAGGGGCGCGCCCCGGCAGGCAGCAACCCCGGCCCCCCCCCCCAACCCACGCACCCCCCGGCCCCGCCGCACTCACTCCCCGTAGGCGCCTTCGCCCAGCGTCTGCACCAGGTCCCAGTCCTCCACGAAAGGCACCGCCATCCCCGCCCGCGGCCCCGCTCCCGCCACGCCGCCCCTTCTTCCCGCCACGCCGCCCCTTCTTCCCGCCGGCGCCACCGCGCCCCGCCCCGCCCTGCGCGCGCAGGACGCCTGGGTCCCTCCCCTTCCCCTCCCCACCCCCCCAGCACGACCCAGCCCCACCGCCAAGTCCAGATTTTCACCCCGATCGATTAAAAGCAAGCTAAAACGCCCCCAAAATCCCTCCCCCAGCGGAATTGGGGGGGGGAAAAAACCCCAAAGCCCACTAAAATAGCTTTTTTTTTTTTTTAATTATTATTATTTGTAATTCCCCATTAATCAACCCCCTCGGTTAAAGCCGTTATTTCTGATTTGGCGACTGCTCCGTGTGTATATAAAAATCACTCCCCGGCAGGCAGGGACGGGCAGGGACGTCCCACCGCTGCCCGCGCTTACAAACGGTATAAAACAAAAATAAAACAACACCCCCCCCAAAAAAAAAAAACCAAAAACAAACCAAACCCCCCCCCCAAAATATTTCTGCTTCACAGGCAAAGGCTGGGTCAGTGCGGTGCGCGGCCGGCGGCAGCTGCTCTACGTTCTCGACAAGCCGCGGTTATCCAAATCTTTCACCTGGGTGATAAAAAAAAGGCTGGGTTAGGTGAAATTTAATGTTTTTTTCCCAAATCTGGGGGGTTTGGGCTCGTTCTGGGGCCGCACCTTGTATATTCGGACCAGCCAGTGCTCTGTGGTGTACGCCTCCTCCAGCACGTCCAGCTCAAAGTCCTTGTTGCCGATTTCGGCGTTCCTCACCCGGTCGTAGCCCGGCGGTCGCTCTAGGAGAGGGCAAAGTACCGGCAGCGCTGCCGCATCGCACCCCAAAAGCGGTGGGGGCACGGTGGGGCGCCCCAAAAGTGGTGTCACCCCCTCACACGGGGTAGTTTTGGGGACTTACTGGCCTCGGTGTAGACCTGGCCGAAGCGGTAGTAGCACATCTTGTACATGAGGCAGTTGAGGAGCACCGGGGAGCCCTCGCGGTCGACCCGAAACTCCCCCGTGGGGGTGTAGTAGTCGTGCTCCTTGATGTGGCGCCCCGTGTCCGTGCTGCCCCCGATCCGCACCATCCACAGGAACTTGTTGATGTCTGAAAGGCGGAGAGCAAAAAGTTGGCAGCAAAGAGCGAGGAGTTGAGGGCAAAGAGCGAGTTGAGTTGAGTTGGGGGGCAGAGCGCGAGGAGTTGAGTTGGGTCGAGTTGGGGGGCAAAGAGCGAGGAGTTGAGTTGGGGGGCAAAGAGCAAGGAGTTGAGATGGGGGTCAAAGAGTTGAGTTGAGTTGGGGTCACAGAGCAAAGAGTTGAGTGGAGTTGAGGGGCAAAGAGTTGAGTGGAGTTGGGGTCAAAGAGCAAAGAGTTGAGTGGAGTTGGGGGGCAAAGAGCAAAGAGTTGAGTGGAGTTGGGGGGCAAAGGGCAAGGAGTGGAGTTGATTTGGAGGCAAAGAGTGAGGAGTGGAGTTGAGTTGGGGGCAAAGAGCAAGGAGTTGAGTTGGGGGCGAGCAAAAGAGATACGTGCAGGTTTCAGAGAGGAGCATTTTGGTACCGTTTCCACTTTGCAGCCTCAGCTGAAGGTGGGACTTTGCTCCTCTAAGAGCTGTTTTGGAGAAGCTTGCGCCACCAGTGCTCTGTGGACGGGTTTGACCCAGCTCAGAGCAAGATCTTACCATCAGATGAATACCCAGTGAGGCCTCCAAAGATTACTAGCACGTAGCTGACGTCCAGCTCTCTCATGATCTCATAGGCTTTCTCCTCTGTTGATGCCATCGCCTGGAATGGACACAGCGTCAGCCACACCACGTGATGCCCCCAGAAAGTCAGGGCAAGGCGGCAGGCAAGGGAAGGACCTACCTGACCGACGCGGGAGATGTGCGTGTTGTTCCAGGTGTTGTTGTCCACCAGGATGGTCCGGTTGGCCATGGCGGTTATCTGGTACCCATAGTCCCACCAGGACATCACCTTTGCGTCCTGCACCCAAACACCAGACGTGCCGTCAGCACCTCAGTGGACAACGTTGGGTCCCTGCTGCCCGAATTACTCCCATTTACCTCCGGCGTGTTGTGACGCAGCCAGTAATAAGCTTCTCTGAAGTCATCAAAGATGATCCTGCTGCCATCCCCACCCCGGGCGGACAGCACGATGGAGGGGGAGGAGTACGCCTCGCTGGTCACCCAGGTGGAGTGGAAGGTGTAGGTGATCAGGAAGAAAGCCATGACCAGGATCATGCCACTGGCAACCTGAGGGGAACAAACTGGGGTCAACACTGGAGGGAAGAGGCCATCAGCTTCCCGCACTTGTCTCCACCAGGACTAGATGTCTTCTCCTCCTTCCCGAGTCCAACACTCACTTCGTTTTTAATGGGGTAGGTGGAGTCTTGTTGCTTTTTGCTCTTCTTGTCCGGTCGGCTGATATCCAGGTTCTTCATGTAGGTGGACAACACCTGAGAAACCCCGATGCCGGAGAGGATGCACATCACCGGGGCCAGCACCAGCATAAGCCGCACCTACGGGCAACAGTAGAAGCGTCAGTGCCTGTTGGAGAAGAAATCGGGGCAGAAATCCGAGAGAAGAGAGAAATTAAATGCCACCCCTAATTCAGCACCTCGAATTCAGCAGAAACATCAGCCTCGAGATAAACCCGTAGCTGATCATTTTAGTGGGTGCAGACTGGGAGCTGCCACCATCTCAGACGCCCCCGAGGGAAGTTCTCTGAAGACCTCAAAATTGGCCAAGGTGCAGAAGTGACCTCAATTTAACACCCTTGGGCAACCTTAGGTGGAGCCAAGAATTAGTAAATGCCTCCACACCAGAAATCAACCCACATTTAGGGCTTGGGGTGCTAGAGCAAGAGTGAAAACGGGCTCATAAGCAGCGTTTGTCATCGGTCTTTGCTTGGATACCTGGAGAAATTGTTTGGGTTTGCAACTCAGCTATGGGAGACCAGGAACAGAGACCCAGGGGCGGACAGCGGTGGCCATATGGAAGCGAGTTAACACCAAAACCAGTAAGTTTGGCAACGTCACGTTCCCTCGCTGCGCAGAGGGGCGAATAAACCAGTTTGAAGGAAGGGAGAAAAGCCTCATGAACATTTCAATCAGCTCATGGTGGAAGAACCATGATCAAGAAGGTCAGAAAAATGTATTAAATCAGCTTCATGAAGACCATTTCGTCATCCTGCTTGCGCCCAGCTGGCAGCAGCCCTCACCATCACAGCAGAGAAGTACATGCTGGTCACGCCGTACATGATGATAAAAATGCGGGCGTCCGAGAGGTTACTGAAGCAGTAATACAGCCCGACTGCAAAGAGGAAAGAGAAATGGGTCAGGTTCACCTTCGCAATCTGTTGCCTGAAATAAAAAACAGCCGGCGGAGGCACATAGCACTCCACGGCAGACTCAGCACCGCGAGGAGAGGGAAGGCTGCGGTCGCGGCCGGCAGAATAAAACCCTTCCGGTGTCGTACGGTGATTTAATAAATCGGGGTCTGACGACATCTGCGCTGGACTCACCTGGGAACATGAAAACGAGAAGCTGCAGGTCAAAGTAATAGGAGGACCAAGTGGTGGGCTGGTGCTCGGAGACGGAGGCGATGATGGGGATGTTGTTCTTTGCATAGGAAGGATCCAGCAGGGAGTAGAAACGCCCTGTCCACGGGGAGATTTTCCCTAGGAAAAAGGAGGGAAGAAAAAAAAAAAAAATCATATTCAGTTCCAGCAGAGAGTAACCAGCAATGCTGATACGTTCCCTCACACGGGAAGCACGTGCAAGGCTGAATGAGCAATCCTGGACCTCGTTTAACATCTTTATTACTCAAAACTACCATTTTAGAAAGGAAATAAAGTGCAATTTTACCCTAAAAAGACTTCTCCCCTGCCCGACCTATATTTTTAGCATCTCTTCGCCACTACAGATCGACGTTTAGTTTCTGAAGCATCAGCTCAGCGTCCCCAGCGCGCGCTGAGTCACGGCGAGTTTCTGCCTGCGCCTCGTATCACCCGGAGCCCAGATCTTACAGCTGCTCCTTAAATATTTCCCTGCTAACGCACGAAATAGGGCAGGTCCCAGCCTCCCCCTTAGAGGGGGGCTCGCCAGCGCTGACACCGCAATAATGCGGAATTCGGATTGAGAAATTATGCGCTCTTCAAAGAAATGAAAGGAGGCAAAGCCGGCGGCGAAACGCGCTCATCGTGGCCACCATCTCGGGCTACCTGTCAGCATCAGCACGGCCCCGATGGTGAGGAGGACGAAGCCAACCAGGGAAATGACGCTCCTGAAGAGGATTTCGAATTGCTGCGGGTTCAGCTTGCTCCGAAGGTAGTCTACGAAGGCGTGGATCTGACACAAGCCGAAGACTCCAAGGGCAGCCATGTGCTCCGAGGAGAGGACAGGCTGCAAGCAGGGGAGAGCGTGATCGGATACAGAGGAGAACAAGAGTCGCGTTGTGCCCGATACCGGCTTTTTTTTTTTTTAACAAATCACTTCTCAGCAAAATCGCTGCCAAAGTCACGGGAAACCGTCCCCTTCCCGCGGACGGCACCGCTGGCACGAGTCACTTTCTTACATCAGCTTTGATTCCCAGATAGGAATCCACATGGAAAATTAAACCCATTCTCCTGAAAACGTGAGCTAAGCAGGCACTTTTCCTGCTGTACCAAGATGCACGCTGGCGTGAGTGTTTCCTTCACCGAAAACAGAAATATTTTCATGAAAGGCAACCGGTGCCGTGAAGGTTATTAGCAGCTTTGAAAGTCATCCAGCACCTCCAAAAGCAAATCTTGCCAAAGGTCGCAACGAATCGGCGTAACGGGAGCTAGAACAAGAAGCCAACACCCACTTGTAACATCAAGGGCGAAGGCAAGAAAAGAAACCAGGTGCCATCTCGCTGTTGTTCTGCCACGACCCACGAAATAACCACCCTTGAGTCTGCGAATCATTCCGGTCCCCACCTGGAAGCCAACAAAGGAGATCTGCATGGAGAGGATGGTTCCCAAGCAGTAGACCGTGCAATAGGCTACGTAGATCCTGTGGGAGAAGCGGCCGGTCAGCATCAGCACAAGAACATGCAAGGGGATGAGGTTAATCAGAAAGACGTAGCCGCCCCAGGAGGAGACCTGCCAAGAGAGAAAACAAACAAAAAACCCACAAGTTCCAGGACTGAAGAGGTTGCACAGCAGAAGTCAAAGGCGGCAGGTTTGATTTTTCCTGGGATCACGGGCAGGATTTTCACCCAGCGGTAACGCCAGCTGAGATCTGCTCTTTCCAAGGGCATCCTCAACAGTCAGAGCTGCCAGAAGCCCAGGTTTTCAACGCTACTAATAAAATCTTGCACAAAAACCCGCTAGTTTTGGTAAGTGGAAACGAATGAAGAAAGCATCCATTCCATTTCCACGCCAAGCCCTTCGCAGAGGTTCTAGTTCCCCGGATAGAAGGACGCAGGAACGGCACGCCGTGTATTTTTGGTCACCGTATCCAGAGCGGTCCTTGGAGTCAGAAATACCTCGGTGCCGGGAGAAGGGACGCTTACCATGTAGAAATAGGCAAGAGCACACATTGCTGCCCAATAGATGGAGCCAGTTTTGACGGCTTTGATCCACATGTAGTAAGTTAACAGCATGCAGAATATAGCGATACCTGGGTGGAAGGACACAGAAAGGTCAAAGCAAGCCCACGTCAGCGCTGAAACATCAATATAATCTCTGGGGCGCACCAGAGCACTCAACTGCATTAAAAACATATATATATAAATGCTTTTGCTGCTCCATCAGACGATGGAACAGCACCTCGTACAAAGAGGCAGGCCTGGGAAAAGGGTTTCATATCTGATTTCTAGATTGAAACACTGCGATGTTTGTGTCTTACTGTAGATAACAGCTCACGTGGCTTCTTCTAGCCACACCAGCTAGCCTTTCTGCACACAGCGACTCCTTACATGGCCCCCGAAAGCCCAGCTATGGGAGAGGAACCTAGATCCTCTTCTGCCCTAGGCATCGACAACGAGATCGCTGCCTTTGCCAGTTCCGAAGTCATTGCCAGAACGGAGAGGAAAACACGGGGAAGCCGCACCGCAGCTCTGATCCCGAGCAGAGTTTGTGGAGGTGGCAAAACCCTGCAAAGAGGGATACTCGGGGAATGGGGTGCGCTCACTGCTGGAATCGGGAAACACTCCCTCTTCTCAACCGCGTAGGCGAGAACAACCACCGACCTCTGAGCAGGTGGGCTAGTAAACTCGCTGTGAAAGGATGGTTCTTCTATCGTGCCCTGTAGCAGCTATATCATCATTTTCCAGCACCCAAAGTTGTTAAAGGTTTCCCTGTTCCGCGTGTCGCAAACTCACCTTCGTTATCGTAGGAGCCGGCAACAGATCGAGAGATGTACCCGGGCACAACTGCAATCATGGCTGCAGCAAGGAGTCCTGCCCCTGCATCCTGGGGAGAAAAAACGCAGCCAGAGGGTGGAAAAAGCCATCGGTTTTTAGGGCTTTTGTTATCATGCCATACTACGCAGGGGTAAGCCTCAATAAAAATTGAGTTGAAATAAAATTTTAAAACAGATCTTCCATTTCCCAGAAGCGCTGGGTTTTGACCAGCGTGGTGGTCACCTCCAAACCTCCGATACAGCTGCCAGCTGCCTTTCCAAAAGGCACACAGCCCGCGCTCCTCCGTAAAGCGAAAGCCTGCGAGGTACGCCCCGATCCTCCCCTTACCTTGAGCTCTTTGGTGAGGTGGTAAGTCACGATGGTGGTGAAAGAGGAGAAGAGGGGAGCCAGGAACACGCAGACGTTTCGGATGTCGATGGTGATGTGGAAGAAGTGCAGCACGTGATAAATTGCCGCCGATGTGATCATCAGGCCTGCGGGACAGAAACGGCACCGTTATCAGGGCGCTCTCGGTCTGCTCGCAGCACCGGCGGTCGTTAGCTTGCAATTAACAGCAGGGCAGCCGAAAGCCTCACCAGGAGGGAGCTGCTGCCCAGGATGCCTCGATGAAGGGCACTCCCTGAGCTCCCCTCCTCTCCCAGCTGGCGCTCACGGCTCTGCTCCATGTACACTATCCACCCCTCTCCCAAATCTGCCCCTCTCCCCATTCTCCCTTGTGTGAGGCGTGTTTTGGCTCAGCAAAAGCCTGACGGCTTACCTGGATAAATGGTCCCACCGATAATCCTGCCCAAGGGGTACCACGCTCGGTCGTCAAACCAGTTGTGGAATTTATAGAAGCCCTCCTCCGCCAGAAAGCGCGTTGTGCGGTAGTTAAAGTACCTGTAACAGCGACATGAACTAAGCATCTCCGCATCCGGATAGAGATATACTGACTGCTCACCGCTCTGCGGGTCACAACTGCAGTCCTTAACGAGCGTTCAGACAACGAGGTAGCTTTTGACAGGTTGTTAAGTACCAAATTGCAAACCTCAGGTGCAAAGGTTCACCCCTCCTCCTTGGGGTTTAAAAGTGGGTTTGCAAAGGTAACGTTCTCCCTTGTGCCTGATTTAGCCCGCAACAACCCTGAGACGCAGACACAAGTTGTACTAGGAGACCTCTCTCCTGCTGTGCCCTGCTCAGGCAGGGAGTAACCACATCCCAGCATAAAAGCGGCGTTGGGCGATTATCCCAACTTAGATCCAGGCTGCAGGATGAGTCCTGGGAACAGGGAAGTGAATTTTGGGTCTAGAAGAGGAAAAACTAGCTGTACTGAAAACTGCCCTCCAAATCCCTCATCCTCAACGGGGATTAACTTGAGCAAACACCACCCAGCTTCCGTGTGCTCCGGAAGAGAAAAACCCAGCAGGCGCCCACAAAACGGGAGGAAGACACTTACGGGTCAAATTCATGGATGACGCTTTCGAATCTTAAGACGGAAAAAAGCCTCGTGGAGAAAGCTGCAAACACAGAAAAAGGGCAGAGTGAATCTACAGCACTCAGCGGGCCAGAGTTTTATTAGGTTGATCATCTGCTTTGACTGATTAAAGTGACTTTTGTCTCAAACTGGTCGTTGGGAAGATAAAGAAAGATGTGTTTTTCAAAGGAAGAAATACGGAAGGAATAAGAGCGCTCACTTAAGAAAGACGAGACCTATAAAAGAAGAGAAGAAGGAGCAGAGGTGGCTCCATCCCGGGGTCCCCTTTGAGGGCACTGGCAGCCGCCCGTGAGGCCGGTGCGGCAGGGTGCGGACTTACACAGCACAGCTGCCATCGACAAGATGAGGAGCTTGAGCAGAGTGTCTTGCTTCTCGTAGGACAGCCGGAGAAACCCTAACTTGGTCATTTTCACATCAAAAGCAGAGATTGAGGATGCCTGAACGCCTGAAAACGAACAGGGAAGATGATCAAAGAGCGAGCCAGCTGGCAGCCCCACAACGTCTCTAAAGGTTTCATGAAATAGGACCTTAAATACCCCACTCCTGCCCAAGGAGGCTGTCGTCCACCCTTCACCCCTGCCAGACGCTTTCGCTGATCCGAGTCTCCCTTCCCCAAATCCCCTTGCCTCCCATCCTCACCTGATCGGTTGCCCCAAGTCTCGGCGGAGGTTTTTCTTTCTTTTACAGAGACCGGAACTTCTTCGGGGCAGAGGACGCCTCTGTTTCTCTGCGTACAAAACAAAACCCAAGCGTAAGCTTTTTAGCAAAAAATTTTCCCCGGCTGGTCTCCAGAGTTTAACCACCACCTGTAAGCGATGCACAAAAAAAGTAATCCATGGAGATGGCAAGAAGTCGGTGCTGTTTTCTCACATATAGGAGGTCTGAACTGGCCACTCCCACTTTGAATTATTGATGTTAAACATATACATCCCAGTGGTTTCCTAACGTGGACCAGCACAGTAAGTCAGCTTTGTTTATATCGGACAACTTGGCTGTTTAATTGAACCTCCCTGGGTGGAGGAAGAGCCAGCAAAATCCTAGTATTAGACATCAAGGAAGTGAAACTGTGGCCAGAGAATAATGTCTTTCTACTTTTGAAAACACTCAGATTTCTTTAAAATACTTCTCTGCCCAATCAATCCAGAAAAAAACCCCACGACTCCCTGCAAAGTCAGTCCCAGAACTGGTGGATAAATCCTCAGTTCACATCTCTGAACTACAACGCCGGGGAGGGCAGATTTGGACAGGCTGAGATTTAAAAATAAAATACGAACTGGGCCTGGGTCTCTCTGTGACCTAGAAGTGATTCCAACTCGCACACGTTCGTCACTAATTGATACAGGAATAACCCCACGTTGTAATTATTTCCTGGTTCGCCTGGGGATCATAAGCAGCAGCTAATAACGATATAACGCAGATGCCTCCCAGGCACGAGCGGCTCTACCACCGCGGTACCACGGGTACCCCGATTTCCACAGCTCCGACAGACGACTCGCGGGGTGTTGGGGGACCCTTTGCCACCCAGTAATGCCAGAGCTACTGGGGGAACCAGCAGCCCCCGGCCAGTCACCAGGTACCGGGGTGGAAAGGAGGAAAAGCTGTCGCTGGGCTCTGGACTACAGCCCCGCTCTCGCCACCAGCCCCTCCCAGCTCGACTGTGTCCTACAAGACACTGTGCCCCCCACGAGCCCCTCTGTGCTGCACCCCACACCCCTGCACCCCACCTCCCTGCGCACCCCATCGCTCCACACCTCCAGGCACTCCACAACCCCTTGCCCCCCAGCCCTGGGCACCCCACAGCCCTGAGCACCCCCAACCCCTAGGCACCCCATAGCTCCACATCCTAAAGGCTCCAGCCCTTGACAATCAGCAGTGCCTCACCCCACACGCCTGGGCACCCCACAGCATCGCCCACCCTGAAACCCATCACCCCACACGCCTGGGCACCCCACAGCATCGCCCATCCCCAAACCCATCACCCCATAGACCTGGGCATCCCATAGCCTCACAGGTCCCTCACCCCACAGACCCGGGCACCCCACAACCCCTTACCCCACAGACCTGGGCACCCCACAACCCCTTACCCCACAGGCCTGGGCACCCCATTACCCCACAGGTCCCTCACCCCACAGACCTGGGCACCCCACAACCCCTTACCCCACAGGCCTGGGCACCCCATTACCCCACAGGTCCCTCACCCCACAGGCCTGGGCACCCCACAACCCCTTACCCCACAGGCCTGGGCACCCCATTACCCCACAGGTCCCTCACCCCACAGACCTGGGCACCCCACAACCCTTTGCCCCGCAGGCCTGGGCACACCATAACCCCACAGGTCCCTCACCCCACGGGCCTGGGCACCCCACAACCCTACAGACCCTCGCCCCACGGACTCTCACCCCACAGACCCGGGCACCCCACAACTTCCTCATCCCAGCCCTGGGCACCCCACAACCCCCTTCACCTCACAGCCCTGGGCACCCCGTAACCCCTCAGCCCCTCACCCCACAGACCCGGGTACCCCATAACCCCACAGGCCCTCATGCCAGACCTGGGCCCCCCACAAGGCCCAGGCACCCCACAACCCCACAGGCCCTCGCCCCACAGTCCTGGGCACCCCACAACCCCTCACCCCACAGGCCCCCGCCCGACGGGCCCAGGCCCCCCTCGGCACAAGGCAGCCCCCCTCCAGGCCCCCCGGGGCCGCGGCCCTCACCCGGGCGCCGCGCTCGGCCCCGCCGCCCCGGCCATCCGCCCCGCGCAGCCGCCCTTGCCCGCCGCCGCGGCCCCGCCCCCCGCCCCGCCCCACTCGCTCGCCATCGGTCCTCACCGACGCCACTCCAGATGCGGCGGCGCCCATTGGCCGCGGCGCCGGGCACTCAGCCGGGGGCGGGACGGTGCGAGCCGCGTACGGCGCCTTCCGATTGGCGAAGCGCGGGGCGGGAGGAGCTGGCGGCGAACGAGCCGTGACGTGTCCGTCTGGGCTTGCGGCGCCCGGGGGGGGGCGGGGCGAGGCGGATCACGTGGGCGGATGCGGAAGCGAGCCGTCCCCGCCACGTGGGTGGCGCCACGTGGGCGCGGCCCGGGGGACGGCAGCGGCGGGGACCCGGCCCTCGGCCCCGGGGGGGCCCCGACCCGCCGCGGGGAACCCCCCGCCGCCCAGCTCAGGGACAGGCGCAGGACGGCTGCGAGTCGTGATTTCTCCATTTAATGTTTCAGTGTGAAAATACTAGAGAAAAGTCCCCAACCGGCCCCCAAAAAAACCCAAGGGTTAAAAATCCAGATTTTTTTTTTTTTTCCTCCCCCCCCCCCCCCCCCCTCAAAATTTCCGTCGCGGCGGCGGAGGGGGGAGGGAGACGCAGAACCGACAGCGACGCCTCGGCCGCGGGGTCTGGCGGGGGCTCAGTGCCCCGGAGCAGCCGTGTGTTTGGCGGGAGAGGGCTGGGGGGAGAGGAGCCGGTCGGAGGAGGAGGAGGAGGAGGATGAGGAGGAGGAAGCACCGCCGAGGGCGGACTGAAGGTAAACGGTCTTGTGAAAGAGCCTGTTGCTGAGGAAAACCACCAAGGAGAAGAGGCGGAGCTGGAAGTGGCTGGAAGGGAAGAGAGCCCGTCAGCTCCCGGCGCCGGGAAAAGCCGCCCCCCCCCGACCCGGTTTTGGGGGCGCGGTGGTCGGGTGGGGGGGGGGGGGCAGGCGGACACTCACTAGGTTTTGCCGGGGGTCCTCGCTTCGTTGGCGCTGATGATGAAGAGAGGGAAAAGGATGGAGAAGAGGCAACCGCTGGGGGGAAAAATAATAAAAAAAAAGTAATAATAATAAAAATAAAAAAGGGTGGGGTTTGGGTAGAGGCAGAGGGGGGAGGCGGGCGGGGTCCGAAACGGCTGCCCCCCCGCCAGCGGCTCACCTGATGATGTAAGAGGATTGCATCGCCGTCAGAAAAGCCAGCGGTAAGCCAAAGCCGAAGTAATAGGGCCAGTTCCTCTCGATGTTGGATAACCGTTGGTGCATTTCGATTCCTGGCGAGAAGAAAATCCCGCAGAAACGAACCCGCGGGGCGGGGAAGAGAGCTTCGTTACACTTCATTCCGTATAAAAACCCAAGGAAAAAATCAGCCTCGGACGCTCCTCGAGCGGAGAAACCCTCAATCCCGAAAACCCATCAGCCCGGCGCGGCGGCGGCCCTCACCTTTGTTGAACCAGCGGTACTCGAAGCAGTAGAGCGAGTAGAGCAGCGACATGTGGAGGAGGCTGACCAGCTGGCCGATGATATCGATGGGGAAGAGGCTCACGATCATCCCCTGGGAATAACGAAGAAAAAAAGAGCGAGGAATGCTCTGGGTTGGCGGGAGAACGGCGCCTGAGAGCAGAGGCGGAGCGGCTCGGGCCGGCAGAGGGTTATTTTTTGGCTGGTGACTGTGATCTCACCTGGATGAGGAAGAGCGCCTGCAGCAAGAGGTTAAACAACATGTCGGCGATGATTTTGCTGACGCTGGGAAAGGGATGAGGTTTTCTGCCGGAAACTTCGAACGCTAGATCCGCGATGTCCTGCAAAAAAAAATGGGGCGTGAAGGAAATGAAATTCGAAAGAGAAACGGGGGCTTCAGGGAAACAAAATCCAAAAGCAGCCGGGATGATGTTTCCGAGCTGCTTTCGCCTGCCAGGAATACACCCGGAGCCCGTTTTCGGGGTGGGATTTTCGTCTCGCACCAAAACGCCGCCCCCCACGTAAGCCTTAACAAGGACGCGTCCCCCCCTCGCTTGCTTGACGCGGGGTCCGGGTTCCCGTCACCTACCTGAAACCAGATGGCATTGACAACCTTACTGAGCACGAAGAGGGGAAGGACCCAGAGGGCGCCGAAAATGGAGGTGAGGATGAACTCCAGCCACGACCAGACGTCGCCGTGCAGGGAAGGGTCACCTTCGAGAGACGAGACGGAAACTCCTCGTTTCACATCACAAACCCCAATTAAACGTTTCCCGGCGCGGCCGTCTCTGCGCCGCGGTGAACTTCTCCTGACTGCAGCGCTCGAGGACAGGAGACATCTCCGGCGCCAACCTTTGCTCTTTAAAAGAACATTCCCACCCACTTGCTTTTTATTTACTTGCGAAAATACTCTGACAGCCGTGTTTTGAGTGGTAAAACCCACGGGCCAGAGACCCCTGACACGCGGCGCTGCTCACAGACCGTTAGCGGGGTTATCCATCTCTGTGCTTTTCTCCTAAACAATTAACGACGGCCTTGATTGGTACGGGGAGGAAGAGAAAAACAAGGCAAGGAGAGAGCCCCCCACACCCACGGCTTGCTCAGCACCCCGTAACACACAAACGGGAAAGGTACTTACCGATGATCTGTGCCGTGACTGACTGAAGGACAGGTATAAATACTCGGTAAAACAAGAAGAGACTAAGCTACGGGGAAAAAGAAACAAGAAAGGTTCTCGGTGAGACGTTGCACGGTCGCTTCTTGTGCTCCTGTAACTCCCGACCCGACGGCAGACCCTCTGCCCGCTCCGCCACGCAGCGATCCATAGAGAGAACCAAGGATCTCTGTTTAAACACAGCCAAAATCTGTGATAATTTTAACATTTCCACGCCGATTCCTCGTACCCGGCCACAGTCTTAACGGAAAAACAAAGCCGGTGATTTATTAGGCTGCCAAGCGGCTGCTCCATTAAGGCACAGCCTGACGAAACAGCCGTGGTAAGGCCAGAGCTGAGGAAACGTCTTTAAGATATCAATATTCCATTTGGTAAAGCAAAACCCCAGACTGCAACGGAGCAGGAGCTGAATATTTGGGCGAAGAGCAGTCTCAAAGACTCGGAAAAGCAGCTCGGGTTCAAGGCGCGGGTTTCCCCAAGCGAGTCTACGGTCCTATATCCCGTATCCCTAACACGGCATCGGGACTGGGAACGTGGTTGGCTCAATTCCTGCAGCCAAGCTGACGGCTCGCCGCTGGCAGCGTACAAGGGCTGGAGCGGGGCGCTAGCTTTCGCAGGGTTTTTAACGTCGAAAATAACAAAAATCGCCACTCACCCAGAAAACACCTCCGTTCCAGGCACAACACTGAAATATCCGGCTCACTATCCGGGGTTCACTGCAGAGCAGGAGGAGAGAGACGGGTGAGACACGTGTTGAGGTCCCAGCGCCTGGACAAACGTCCCCTAACAAGTGACAACTGCTTCTGTCCCACGCTTTGGAGACCTTAGAAATGCCGCAGATAACCAGCTCAACGCCGGTGATGCACCCGATTTTATCTGAAGGCGGGAATCCTGGAAGAAATCCCTGCACAGACTTGTGCCGGGTTTCAGCCTATAGAAGATTTACCTCAGGGAGACTCTTTCAACCTTTATTAATTCCCCATATCTGCACTGAAACGGAAGAAAAGCAAAGCTTTCTTCCAGATTTTTAAGCATTTATTAGAGAACCCGGGCTTTGTTCTCCTCCAACTCTCGCCACAATAAAATTAGGGCTTTTCGGGTGTTTTCTGTTCTTGGAAGAGGCTGTTTCAGCTCGGGGTGGTTTTGGCTTCTCTCTCCTTGCAGCGTATCTAGGGACGCGCACGAGAGCAGCTCCGTGGGACTCCGTAGCGCTTTTCCAGTCAGCTTCTGCTACCAAAGGGACTTTGTTACAAAGAAAAACAGCAAAACACGACTGTTTAGTCGCCCCTAAAATATATATAATTCCTCAAGGGCAGCCCATCTGCAGGAACCTCTGTGGTCTGGGGAGGATCGGGATCGTGGGACAGGGGAGACTTTTCCATCATCTTGAGATAAAGTCAGACTCCCACCGAGCTAGTGAATAATTTGTAAATATGTCTTGAAAGGCGCATTACTGACCAAACGTCACCGCGTTAAGTGCCAGCCCGACTGTAATTAGGGCAGCGGAGAAACATCTCAGGGCGGTTTGGGAGTCAGATACAAGAACAGACGCTGTTTTACTCCCACGTGAATATAATTCTGGCATTTCCAGCCTTCGTGGATGCAACCGCTACAGACGGCTGCAGAAACACGGCGAGGCTGGGGAAAAAAGGATACTCGATCTGCCCCGGACGTATAAATCGGATCTGAGCTGCCGTCTCTTCCCTGATCCCATGGCTACCAACAACAACGACGTATCTTTGAGAGACAGCACGAGTATTCAGGAAGAAAAGACACCCAGAAATCCACGTTCTTTCAGTTTTTATAGCTCCACACCTTCTATTATTATTATTTCAAACTAATTGCGTACTCTTAATTGTCAAACAACATAAAAGTCTGACTTCTTATCTCACGACAACAGTTCCAGTTTCATTACACAGAGTGGAAAAAGGGCGTTTCATGTCACGTTTTTTGTATTTATTTGCTCTGTGCTTCAGCGCAATTGGGTTCATGAACCACTTGCAAGCGTACACCACCAGTTCTGCTTCCGCTGACACCCAGGTCGCAGGTCTCTGACAGTTCTGACAAGTATTTTTACGGAGATCTTCGCAAGCGCGGGCAACAATAACAGCTTTATTTCTTAAACCCCACTTACCTCAACTTTCCTTTTAGCCAGACTACTGCGATACGACGGATATTTAGAGAAAAAAAAACACAACCACTGCCAAATCACTATGACTTGCAGAGGTTTTGCAATTCATCGAGCTCTTCAAAGCTCCGGGCGGAGTCGCTCTCTCTCCCCCTGCCCTCGATAGACTAAAAGACGCGAAGCGAATTACCCGCCTGATGACTCGTCAGGCCCCACACTCACTTCTCTTGCTTCTTCTCTTCCATGTGAAACCTCCGCTGGGCGAGCGCGCTGTTTGCTCTCCTTCGCCTCTGCTCTTCCCTTTTCTGCTGGATCCGGGCGTCCAGCTTGGAGATGGTGCAGATGCCCCAGATGGAGTCCTTAATTCCCTGCGGACACGAGGAGAGGCCGTCACACTCCACCCCGCAGAGAGACGGGGAATGGGATGCGGCCGACCCAGGCCATGGAAAACCTCCCGGAAAGGGACTTAAACGTGGCCAGCCTCGCTCCCCGGCTAGCAGGGGAGGCCAGCACCAGGCTCAGCCGGAGCCCAGACTTGGAGCAGCAACACCGACTGTTTTCCACGGCCCGGTGACCTAAATCACCGCACGTTCCAGCACCTTTAGGAGCAGCGGTATTTATTTATTTTTTTTCAAACGTGTGAATTCTCATCCAATCTCCGCTATTTATAACCCTGGCAAAAGCCAAAGAGTCAGAGCTCTCACAGCCCGTTTCTTCTGTCTGGCAGAAAGCCCTTCATCTCCCGCCAGCATTTCTAAGGCCAAAAAACAGAATTACACAAAATATTTAGGATGTGCAAAGTCCTTGTGGCCTGACTGTACGTATAAGCTGGATGCTTACTCCTTTAGAAATCAAAGCATCTGTTCTTGTCCCAGAAACATCCTCGCATCAGCCGCATCCGTGCAAACCCGTTTCCTTTAAGTGCCACCTCCTAGTGCTCCACGAGCAGTGATTTCCAGCTCCAAAAATATATCATAGCCATCACTATCAACATTTCACTTGAAAATAAAGACCGTAAGGACACTAGCGTGAGCCAGGACAGCGTCACTACCCAGGTGACCCACACGACGGTTCGGTATATGGAGTTTTTGACCAAAGAGAATAAATTTTGATGCCAAATGGGCATCTGAAATGGCAGAACATGATGCTGCTGGTACCTAATGAGGTGGAAGTTAATTACACAGTGGGCTGCTCTACCCACTGCTTTACAGATGGTGCGAGAGCATCGTGAAACGACACAAGTCCTCCCGCGTTACATCATGGCCAGCGCGCCACAGATCTTTAAGATCAAACCCAGCAAGTTTTTTCAAAACGGGTTATTTCTGAAAACAAGTTATTTCTTAGTGTCACATCACGCATGTTTTTAAGCCTGTATTTACACCTGGATGATACAGGACAGCGTGGGAGTACTGAGTTCACACGAAGCCTTATCACCATGACACAACTGTGGTGTTCACATGGGCTATAAATTAACTCTTGCCCAAAGAAAATCCCTCACAGGTTCAGCAGCGCCCTGGATGAACGCCGAGCCCTTTGCAACAGCCACACCGCACAACGGCCAGCTCGGGAGGAAATTGTTCTAGAAAACTCTTGGGGAGCAACACATCCCACACAGCCACGTCAAATCTAACTGTCATCGGCGAGCGGTTCTCTCTGCTTTACAAAATTGATGTTTTCGATTAAAATACACCCGGAGCCCCTTTTCCTTCCAATTTTTTAATCCACCCTTGATGACGTAGGAAGGAGGGTGCTCCCCGCGGAAGACCCACCGTCACCGAAGCAAAGGAGACCAGTTGTTTCAGAGGACCTGAAACGCGGAGGCTTACCCTGACGAGGTCATGAAGGAAGGTTTTCACGCTGTCTGCCATCTCGACTCCAGCATCACCTCTGGTTCCGAAACTATCAACTACAGGGAGAGGGGAAAAGCCGAACCCAAACCTCTCTCATCCTGGAGAGATGGGAAACGGATGGTGCCTGCGGAGAGAGAAAACACGGGACAACGGCAGCATCGTTAACAGCACCAGTCTGAGTGGGGTAATTACAAGTTAAATCACACCCCGGCGATTTTCCACAGGCTTCCCTGCCCTCGTTGGCTTCCCATCGGGTAACCATCCTCGAACACACGGCCAGAGGAAGGACCCGTCCTCTTAATTCCATGGTATCTCGTGTTAACAAACGCGGGGTTTCACGAACAGCAGAGCCTGTATTTCTAAGCAGCAAAACACCTCTCCGAACAACTTCCCGTGCTGCTCGTTTTCGGAAAAGAAAAGCCGTCAGAGCCAGCCCAGAGAGGTGTGAAAACATCTTTGCTAAATCCAACCTTAATTTAACACTTTACAGCTCCGCGCCTCCTCTTCCTTGCGCGCCAGGGAAGAAATTCGAGGTCTACAATTAGGAGCCTGACAAAACGAGGGCTGCTCTTGAGCTGTCCCATAAGCTTTTGCTCAAAGCAGTAATTACTCCAAACAGCCCTTTGCCAAAAATGTTGTGCTGAGTCTTCTGCTTCTTGTAAAGTGCCACAGAAATACAGACAGCGTCTGAATTAAGAAAAAAAAATAACAAATCACCAGCTAATAAAACTCGTGGAGCTTTTCCACCAGGATTCGAACCACTTTTTCTCCTAGGCAAGAGCTACCGGCAGCTCTGGAGCAGGCTGGTGTCGCGAGCCCCAACATGTTGCTCTGTAACACGCAGCGCAGGATACAACAATTAAAAAAAAAAAAAAAAAAAAGGTTTTTATTTTGGTTATTCCGAGACAAAACCTGCCAGGGTTTGAACTGCGCCTCTGTGAAGCAGCGAACGCCAGTTCGGATAAAACTGCGGAAGCAGAACTGGCCTCCAGCTTTACTGACATCAGGTTAATCACAGGCACCTTCACCCTAAAATCAAGCTTTCGAAGTGGACACGCTCGGCATCGGGGTCTTTTCGCTTTAGCCAGGTGTCCAAGGCATCCAAGGTCCCGGTCACGCCGGCAGAGCCGCGGCAGAAACAAAAGGCAGAAACGAGCGTTTTCTTTGTTCCAGGCAGCCGCGCCTCGCCACCCTTCGGGCTCGGAAATGTACGTGTTAAATACGGCAAGACTCGACTGCCGTATGGTCCTGGCTTCTGTAGAAAGCCCTGTCTGATTTATTTTTACCCAGGGGTATTCCTGGGTAACTGGGAGGCACCCCAGGGTTGGGGGTCACTGTGCAGTGGGGGGATCCTCATAGCACCCGGAGGTGCCCGGGATGGGGAGTCTAGGCCTGCCCCACAGTTATGCTGGGGGGGGGGGGCATCATCTCTCCCCACTGTTAAGTGGGGGACACCCATGGTTACCTGGGGGGGGCAAACTTAGCTCAGAGCTGCCCCCGTGGTTACTGGGGGGGCCGGGGGGGTGACCCCTATAGTTTACCCGGGGGTGGGGGGCACTATTTTACCTCAGGGCTGTCCCCACAGTCTCCCCGGAAAGTGTGTGTGTGTGCGGGCATAGTTACCTCAGGGCTGCCCCACGGTCCCCCTGAGGCTCAGTTACCTCAGGGGTGCCCCCACGGTCTCCCCGACGCCCACAGTTACCTCAGGACTGCCCCCAGGGTGGCCCCGGGACCCAAAATTACCTCAGGGTTTCCCCACGGATCCCCCGGGACCCGAAATTACCTCAGGGTTGCCCCACCGATCCCTTGAGGCCCACAGTTACCTCAGGACTGCCCCCACGGTTGCCGGAGGTGACCCCCACGGTCTCCCCCGGGGGGCCCACAGTAACCT
The DNA here is from genome assembly GCF_964195595.1 of Calonectris borealis. NCBI lineage: Eukaryota > Metazoa > Chordata > Aves > Procellariiformes > Procellariidae > Calonectris > Calonectris borealis. The sequence goes on along the minus strand of NC_134335.1, from coordinate 7,923,753 downwards.
CAGGGCTCCCCTGCACCCGTCCCCGTGGCCACCTCAGGGCTCCCCCCGCCCCCGCCCTCACTCACCGGCGGCCGCGGGCTGCGGGCCGGGGGCGCACGGCGCGGCAGGCGGCCCAGCTCCCGGCGGCCCGGCCGCCACGCACCGCGCATGCGCCGAACCTCCCGCCGCTGCGCAGCCGCGCCACCGCCCTCCCCCGGCGCAGGCGCAATGGCGCCAGCTCGCCCCCTCCCTCCGCCCCGCCGCTGCGCATGCGCACTGCCGCCGGCAGGCTGCTGGACAGCGCCGCTAGGGGGCGCCAACTGCGCTGTGGGGGTACTGGGGGGCAAGGGGGGCACTGGGGGTACTGGGGGCACTGGGGGTACTGGGGGATAATGGGGGTACTGGGGGGCAATGGGGGTACTGGGGATAATGGGGGGTAATGGAGATAATGGGGGCAATGGGGGCACTGGGGGTACTGGGGGCACTGGGGGATAATGGGGGGCAATGGGGGGCACTGGGGGTACTGGGGGTACTGGGAGATAATGGGGGGTAATGGGGGGCACTGGGGTACTGGGGGGTACTGGGGGGTACTGGGGGTACTGGGGATAATAGGGGGTAATGGGGGGCACTGGGGGTACTGGGGGATAATGGGGGGTAATGGGGGTACTGGGGGCACTGGGGGTACTGGGGGATAATGGGGGGTACTGGGGGGCAATGGGGGTACTGGGGGTACTGGGGATAATGGGGGGTAATGGGGGGCAATGGGGGTACTGGGGGGTACTGGGGGCTCTGGGGGGGCAATAGGGAGTAATGGGGGTACTGGGGGTACTGGGGGGCAATAGGGGGTAATGGGGTACTGAGGGATAATGGGGGGTACTGGGTGGCAATGGGGGTACTGGGGGGCAATGGGGTAATGGGGGTACCGGGGGGCAATGGGGGATACTGGGGGGTAATGCGGTACTGGGAGGTAACGGGGGATACTGGGGGGTCATGGGGGTAATGGGGGTACTGGGGAGCAATGAGGGTGCTGGAGGGCAATAGGGGGTAATGGGGCAATGGGGGATACTGGGGGGTAATGGGGGATAATGGGAGGTAATGGGGATACTGGGGGATAATGGGGGTTAATGGGGGTACTGGCGGATAATGGGGGGTAACGGGGTTACTGGGGGGCAATGGGGGTGATGGGGGATAATGGGAGTAATGGGGATACTGGGGGGCAATAAGGGGTAATGGGGGATACTGGGGGGTAATGGGGATACTGGGGGATAATGGGGGTGCTGGGGGGCAATAGTGGGTAATAGGGGCAATGGGGGGTAATGGGGATACTGGGGGGTAATGGGGGATAATGGTGATAATGGTGGATACTGGGAGATAATGGGGGCAATGGGGGATACTGGGGATAATGGGGGATAATGGGAATAATGGGGGATAATGGGGCATACTGGGGGTGATGGGGGGCAATGAGGGATAATGGGGGTACTGGGGAATAATGGGGGATACTGGGGAGTAATGGGGGGTAATGGGGATACTGGAGGCGATGGGGGATAATGGGGCGATACTAGGGGGTAATGGGGGATAATGGGGATACTGGGGAATAATGGGGGATAATGGCAATACTGGGGGGTAATGGGGGGCAATGGGGGATAATGGGGATACTGAGGGATAATGGGGATACTGGGGGGATAATGGAGACACTGGGAGTGGGGGCACGGGAAGATAATGGGGGAGGGAATGGCAGGTAGTGGGGATACTGCGAGGGGATACTGGGGATACTGGGACTGGGGACAGTGGGACTGGGGGTATGGGAACATAATGGGGACACCGGGGCTGGGGGATAATGGGGATACTGGGACTGGGGGGGGTGTGGGATATTGGGGTCACTGGGGCTGGCGCAAGTTGGGGGGCACCCCCCCATTTAATCCCCCAGCACACACCTCAGCCATCCCTTTTATTTCCGCAGGGCAGACCGGGGAGGGGGTCCCCACCCCCGTGCCTCAGTTTCCCCCCCGCCGTGCCTCAGTTTCCCACTACTGTGCCTCAGTTTCCCCCCTACTCTGCCTCACTTCCCCCCCGCCGTGCCTCAGTTTCCCCCCGCCGTGCCTCAGTTTCCCACTACTGTGCCTCAGTTTCCCCCCTACTCTGCCTCACTTCCCCCCCGCCGTGCCTCAGTTTCCCCCCGCCGTGCCTCAGTTTCCCACTACTGTGCCTCAGTTTCCCCCCTACTCTGCCTCACTTCCCCCCCTGCCGTGCCTCAGTTTCCCCCTACTGTGCCTCAGTTTCCCCCCTACTCTGCCTCACTTCCCCCCCGCCGTGCCTCAGTTTCCCCCGCCGTGCCTCAGTTTCCCCCTACTGTGCCTCAGTTTCCCCCTACTGTGCCTCACTTCCCCCCCGCCGTGCCTCAGTTTCCCCCCGCCGTGCCTCAGTTTCCCCCTACTGTGCCTCAGTTTCCCCCCTACTCTGCCTCACTTCCCCCCCGCCGTGCCTCAGTTTCCCCCCGCCGTGCCTCAGTTTCCCCCTACTGTGCCTCAGTTTCCCCCCTACTCTGCCTCACTTCCCCCCCGCCGTGCCTCAGTTTCCCCCCGCCGTGCCTCAGTTCCCCCCCTGCCGTGCCTCAGTTTCCCCCTACTGTGCCTCAGTTTCCCCCCGCCGTGCCTCAGTTTCCCCCTGCTGTGCCTCAGTTTCCCCCTGCCGTGCCTCAGTTTCCCTCCGCCGTGCCTCAGTTTCCCCCTACTGTGCCTCAGTTTCCCCCCACTCTGCCTCACTTCCCCCCCTGCCGTGCCTCAGTTTCCCCCTGCTGTGCCTCAGTTTCCCCCCTGCCGTGCCTCACTTCCCCCCCGCTGTGCCTCAGTTTCCCCCCGCCGTGCCTCAGTTTCCCCCCGCTGTGCCTCAGTTTCCCCCCCGCTGTGCCTCAGTTTCCCCCCTACTCTGCCTCACTTCCCCCCCGCCGTGCCTCACTTCCCCCCCTGCTGTGCCTCAGTTTCCCCCTACTGTGCCTCAGTTTCCCCCCCACTCTGCCTCACTTCCCCCCTTGCCGTGCCTCACTTCCCCCCCGCCGTGCCTCAGTTTCCCCAGCCCCCCTCACACCACCCCCCCCTCCTCCAGCGGCTCCCCCTCCACCAACCTCCTCCACCCCAACCTCCCCAGATCCAGGCTCTCGTACCGACCCCTCACCACCAGCTCCGCCACCGCTCTGCCGGCGGCGGGCGCGTGTTGTAACCCGTGACCGCTAAAACCGGCGGCTACAAATAAATTCTCTAATTTGGGGTGAGGACCCAGCACCCCGTTACGATCAAAAACGTTATGGTCGTAGTAGCCCGCCCAAGCCCCCCGGGGCCGCAGGGAGGCGAAGGCTGGCACCCGCCGCGCCAGCCGCGGCCAAACCCGCTCCTGGAAAAACTCGTGATCCACCGAGAGATCGCCGGGATCCGGTTCTTCCTCCTAGAAAAAAATGAATTAGGGGGGGTTTAAAATAAAAATAATAAATTGGGGGGGGGGTAAATTAAATAGGGGACCCCCCCGCGGGCTCACCTCGGCTGGGCTCATGCCGCCCAGGTAGTTGCCGGCGATGCCGTCGCGGCGAAAATAAGCGCCGGTGGTGTCGACGAGGAGGGGGCAGGAGAAGCCGGGGCCGTCGGGGCAGTGCCAGGAGTACACGTACCTGCAGGGGTGGGGGGGCACACCCCCCCCCAAAAAAAAAAAAAAATAAATAATAGGGTTGAGGGGGTTCAGGCTGCGCCCCCGCCACCGCCAAGATGGGGTGGGGTGTGCGTCCCCCCCAAAGAAATAGCATGGAGGGGTTGTCATCGCTCCTCGTTGCGTTGGAGGGGGGGTGGGTACTGGGGTGCAACCCCCCCCCCAAAAAAAAAGCACGAGGGGGTTCACCCTCCCCCCGAAGACGGAGAGGGAGTGGGTACCGGGATGCGACACCCCCCCCCCCAAAAGCACCAGGGGGTTCACCCCCCCCGAAGATGGAGGGGGGGTGGGTACTGGGGTGTGACCCCTCCCCAAAAAAAAAGGACCAAGGGGTTCACCCCCCCCCCCTTGAAGATGGAGAGGGGGTGGGTACCGGGATGCGATTCCCCCCCCCCCAAAAAAGCACCAGGGGGTTCACCCCCCCCCCTTGAAGATGGAGGGGGGGTGGGTATTGGGGTGTGACCCCCCCCCCCCAAAAAAAAAAGACCAAGGGGTTCACCCCCTGCCCCGAAGATGGAGGGGGGGTGGGTACTGGGGTGCGACCCCTCCCCAAAAAAAAAAGACCAAGGGGTTCACCCCCCCCCCTTGAAGATGGAGAGGGGGTGGGTATTGGGGTGTGACCCCCCCTCCCAAAAAAAAAAGACCAAGGGGTTCACCCCCTGCCCCGAAGATGGAGGGGGGGTGGGTGCTGGGATGCCACCCCCCCCCCAAAAAAAGCACCAGGGGGTTCACCCCCCCCCTTGAAGATGGAGGGGGTGTGGGTATTGGGGTGTGACCCCCCCCCCAAAAGAAAAAGACCAAGGGGTTCAACCCCTGCCCTGAAGATGGAGGGGGGGTGGGTGCTGGGACGTGACCCCCTCCACCATGACCCCCCCCCCCTAAAAAGCACCAAGGGGTTCATGCCCCCCACCTTGAAGAAGGAGGGACAGCGGGCACCAGGATGTGCCCCCCCCCACTACCCCCCCCAAAAGAAGCACCGAGGGCTTCACCCACGACAGAGGGGGGTGGGTACCAGGGTACGACACCCCCCCCCCCAAAAAAAAGCACCAGGGGGTTCACCCCCCCACCCTTGAAGATGGAGGAGGGGTGGGTACCGGGATGCGACGCCCCCCCCCAAAAAAAAAGCACCAGGGGGTCCACCCCCCCTTGAAGATGGAGGGGGGGTGGGTACTGGGGTGCAACACCCCCCCCCCCCCCAAAAAAAGGACCAAGGGGGTCACTCCCCGCCCTGAAGATGGAGGGGGGGTGGGTACTGGGATGCCACCCCCCCCCCAAAAAAAGCACCAGGGGGTTCACCCCCCCCCCTTGAAGATGGAGGGGGGTGGGTATTGGGGTGTGACCCCCCCTCCCAAAAAAAAAAGACCAAGGGGTTCACCCCCTGCCCTGAAGATGGAGGGGGGGTGGGTGCCGGGATGCACCGCCCCATCTATGACACCCCCCCCCCCCAAAATAGCACCAAGGCATTCACACACACACCCCCCCCAGAAAAAAAAGGCTGCTGGGACATGTCCCCCCCCCCCCCCGCGACCCCCCCAAAAAATCACCACGGTGTTTACCCACACCAGAGAGGTGATGCCAGGACGTCCCCCCCCCCCCCTAAAAAGTGAACCCCCCAAATCCCACCCCCCGCACCTCTTCCTGGGCTGGATGGGCAGGGGGGGCCGGCGCAGCCCCCCCGGCAGCCCGGCCGCCTCCAGCAGCTCCCCGGCCCAGGCGCCGGCGGCGTTGACCACGATGGCGCAGGCGACCGGCTGGTAGTCCAGGCTGTCCGGCATGTGGATCTGGGGGGGGGGTGGGAGGGTCACGGACACCCGTGGGGACCCCCCCCCCAGCGTGGGGTGTTTGGGGGGGGGCACACGCACGCACTCACGTGGACGTATTTGATGCGGGCGGTCGCCGGCGCCGGGCCCCGCGGCGGCATCGCGTCATCGGCCGAGGTGATGAAACCTGGAGGGGTTTTTTGGGGGGGGGGGGTGTGAGATGGGGGGTCCCGGGGGTGGGGGGGGGGGGCACCCCGCTTTCTGCTCCACCGCCCCCCCCCCAGCTCCTCACCTCGCACCTCCCCGGCGCAGCTGTGGACCCCCAGGGACGCGGCTTTGCGCCGGAAAGCGTGGAGGAGGGTCCAGGGGTCGAACCAGCCTTCGTCCTCCAGACCTGGGGGGCACGGGGGGGACACCAGAGTGAGCCCCAAAATGAAACAACTGGGGGGGGGACCCCCCTTTCCCCGAATCAAGTGAGGATGAAGGATGCGCCCAGCGGGGGGGGATGGGATGGGATGGGATGGGATGGGGATGGGGACGGGATGGGGATGGGAATGGGGATGGGGACGGGGATGGGGATGGGACGGGGATGGGGACAGGGATGGGATGGGGATGGGGATGGGGATGGGGATGGGGATGGGGATGGGGATGGGACGGGGATGGGGACGGGGATGGAGATGGGGACGGGGACGGGATGGGGACGGGGATGGGGATGAGGACGGGGATGGGATGGGGACGGGGACGGGACGGGGATGAGATGGGGATGGGACGGGGACGGGGACGGGATGGGGATGGGAACGGGATGGGGATGGGGATGGGGACGGGATGGGGATGGGATGGGGATGAGGATGGGACGGGGACGGGGATGGGATGGGCACGGGGATGGGGACGGGATGGGGACAGGGACGGGGACGGGGATGGGGACGGGGATGGGACGGGGACGGGGATGGGGATGGGACGGGGATGAGATGGGGATGGGGACGGGGATGGGGACGGGGATGGGGATGGGGATGGGGACGGGATGGGGACGGGGATGGGGACGGGATGGGGACGGGATGGGGACGGGATGGGGACGGGGACGGGATGGGGACGGGATGGGGACGGGATGGGGATGGGGATGGGGATGGGGACGGGGACGGGATGCGGATGGGGACGGGATGGGGATGGGGATGGGGACGGGATGGGGATGGGGACGGGGATGGGGACGGGGACGGGATGGGGACGGGATGGGGACGGGATGGGGACGGGGATGGGACGGGGATGAGATGGGGATGGGGACGGGGATGGGAATGGGATGGGATGGGGACGGGGACGGGACGGGGATGGGGACGGGGATGGGGACGGGGATGGGGATGGGACGGGGATGGGGACGGGGATGGGATGGGGATGGGACGGGGATGGGGACGGGATGGGGATGGGAACGGGATGGGGATGGGGATGGGGACGGGATGGGGATGGGATGGGGATGGGGATGGGACGGGGACGGGGACGGGGATGGGACGGGGACGGGGATGGGATGGGCACGGGGATGGGGACGGGATGGGGACAGGGACGGGGACGGGGATGGGGACGGGGATGGGACGGGGACGGGGATGGGGATGGGACGGGGATGAGATGGGGATGGGGACGGGGATGGGGACGGGATGGGGATGGGGACGGGGATGGGATGGGGACAGGGATGGAGACGGGATGGGGACGGGGACGGGGATGGGATGGGGATGGGGATGGGGACGGGATGGGGATGGGGATGGGGATGGGGATGGGATGGGGACGGGGATGGGGACGGGATGGGGATGGGGACGGGATGGGGACGGGGATGGGGACGGGATGGGGACGGGGATGGGGACGGGGATGGGGATGGGTGTTGAGGGGGGTCCCCACGCCCCCCCCGTACCATAGGAGGCCACGGCCACGTCCTCCGTGTCTATCCAGGGGAATTTTGCCTTCAGCTGGGTGGGGGACAGCAGGGCCACCTGCACCCCCTCCTCCCTGGGGACGGCCAGCGTGCGGAGGGGGGGTCAGGATGAGACACGCCCCCCCCCCCAAAAAAACCCCTCCCCGGGGTGGGCTTGGTGCGTGTCCCCCACCTCTGGAGCCGCACGGTGGCCTCCAGCCCGGCAGCGCCCTGCGGGGGGGCGAGGAAGAGGTACCCCGAGGGCTGGAACTGGATGTCGACGGGGGGCTCGTTCGGCACCCCAAGATACTCCTGTAAGGGGAGCGGGGGGGGGGGCACCCCGGTAAGCGGGGCTGGACCTCCCCCACCCCCCAAATTACACCCACCCCCCCAAATAACCCCACATACGTTGATGTTGCGAAGGAAGCTGGCGGAAAAGCGGGACATCCGGATATTTTCCGGGAGGGAAAACTGCTGCCGGATCCCCCCCACCGACAGCACCGTGGAGGCTCGGGAATACTGAAGGAGACCACCACCCCCAAAAAAAATAAAAAATGGGGTTCGGGGGGGAGGGGGGGTTCCCAAGGCCGTACCCCGCCCCGGGAGGGGGGTGTCTCACCGTGGGGTCCCGCTCCACCACCAGCACCCTCATGCCGTGCCGCTGGCCCTCCAGCGCCTTCAGCCAGTAAGCCACCGACCAGCCCACCACGCCGCCCCCCACCACCACCACGTCGGCTTCTTCGGGGGGTCGTGGGCCCGGGGGGGTTCCCGGGGGGATCCAGCCCCCCCATCCACCCCCCCAAGCTGGCACCTGATCCTTCAGAATCTGACCCAGGCGTCCCAGACCCGGCCCCAGCTCTGCCGATATATTGGGGGGGGGCTGCCAGGCCTGGGAGAGGCAAAGCTGGCAGCCCCCCGGGACCCCCCTGTTCCCTCTGGGACCCCCCAGTACCCTCCGCATCCCCTGGGCCCCCCTTAGGCCCCCCTGGATCCCCTGGGACCCCTGGAACCCCTCAGGACTCTTTGGGACTCCCCGGTATCCTGGGACCCCCCCAGTCCCTCCTGCGTCCCCCCAGTGCCCTCTGGGACCCCCCCAGTGCCCTGGGATGTCCCCAGTCCCTCCTGGGTCTCCCTAGGACCTCCCCAGTACCCTGGGACCCCCCCCAGTCCCTCCTGGGTCCCCCCCCAGTGCCCTCTGGGACCTCCCCAGTACCCTGGGAGCCCCCCCAGTCCCACCCGGGTCCCCCTAGGATGTTCCCCAGTACCCTGGGACCCCCTGGGACCCCCCCTCCAGTATGCTGGGACCCCCCCCCAGTCCCTCCTGGGTCCCCCCAGGACCCCCCCAGTACCCTGGGACCCCCCCCAGTCCGTCCTGGGTCCCCCCAGGACCCCCCCAGTACCCTGGGACCCCCCCCCAGTCCCTCCTGGGTCCCCCCAGGACCCCCCCAGTACCCTGGGACACCCCCCCAGTCCCTCCTGCGTCCCCCCCCGTGCCCTCTGGGACGCCCCAGGACCTCCCCCAGTCCCCTGGGACACCCCCTCCCCTCCCCTGAGACCCCCCCAGTCCCCTCTGGGACCACCAGCCCCCCCGGGACCCCCCTGGACGCCCCCCGCCCCCCCCAGTCCCCTCTGGGACCTCCCGCAGTACCCTGGGACCCCTCCCCAGGCCCGCTCAGCGACACCCCCATTCCCCGGGACCCCTCCAGCCCTTTGACCCCTTCCCCATCCCCAGCGATCCCCCCCCCCGGGACCCCCCAACGCCCCTCCCGCCCCCCACTGACCCCCCCAAATCCCCACGGGACCTCCCGTTCCCCCGTGCCCAGGAGCCCCCCTCGCCGCGTCTCACCGCGGAAGATGTCGGAGCTGAGCGGGGCGGCGGTGCGGAGGGGGCGGCCCGGAGCCCCCCCCGGTGCCGGGGACCCCCCCGGGGCCCCCCCCGGGCGCCCCCGTCCCGGCGGGCGCAGAGCGCGCCCCCAGCGCAGCATGCCGCTTGGCCACGCCCCTCGCCACGCCTCCCTCCGCATAACCACGCCCCATTCGCCACACACCCCCCTCCTCGCCATTCGCCCGTCGCCGTCCCGCCCCTTCCCGTCCTCTCCGCCAATGGGCGCGCGGAGGGGCGGCGGCTTCCGGCGGAAGCGCGGGGGGCAGTGCGACGTGTGCGCGGAGCCGGGCCCGGCGCCGCCGCCGCCGCCATGCTCGACTTCTTCACCATCTTCAGCAAGGGCGGCCTCGTCCTCTGGTGCTTCCAGGGCGTCCGCGGGCCCGCCGCCGCCGCCACCGCTCCCGTCAACGCCCTCATCCGCTCCGTCCTCCTGCAGGTCTGCGCGGGGCGGCCGGGACCACCTGACGGGGCGGGCGGGGGGGGGCCGGGACGGCGGCTGGGCGCGACCATCTGCCTGAGGGGAGTAGACGTGGGCGGGACCACCTGCTGGGGGGGGGACACGATTGGGCGGGACCGCCTACCTGGGGGGAGGGCGCGGCTGGGACCACCTACCTGGGGGGGGGTGGGTGGTTGGGACCACCTACCTGGGGGGGGGGTAGTTAGGACCACCTACCTGGGGGGGGGGGTGGTTGGGACCACCTACCTGGGGGGGGAGTAGTTAGGACCACCTACCTGGGGGGGGGTAGTTAGGACCACCTACCTGGGGGGGGGGGTGGTTGGGACCACCTACCTGGGGGGGGGGGGTGGTTGGGACCACCTACCTGGGGGGGGGGTAGTTAGGACCACCTACCTGGGGGGGTGGGTGGTTGGGACCACCTACCTGGGGGGGGGGGGGGTAGTTAGGACCACCTACCTGGGGGGGGGGTGGGTGGTTGGGACCACCTACCTGGGGGGGGGGGGGTGTGTGGTTGGGACCACCTACCTGGGGGGGGGGGGGGGGCTGTGGTTGGGACCACCTACCTGGGGGGGGGGGGGGGTGGTTGGGACCACCTACCGGGGGGGGGGGGGGTGGTTGGGACCACCTACCTGGGGGGGGTGGTGGTTGGGACCACCTACCTGGGGGGGGTGGGGTGGTTGGGACCACCTACCGGGGGGTGGGGTGGGAGGACATGAGTGGGACCAGCCACTTGGGGGGGATACGGTCATGACCACCTATGTGGGGGGGGGGTGGATGGGACCACCTGCTTGGGGAGGGGGGAGACATGGGTGGGACCACCTACCGGGGGGGGGGGCGGTGTGCTTAGGACCACCTACCTGGCGCGGGGGGGAGACACGGCTGGGATCACCTACCTGAGGGGGGGGGTGGTTGGGACCACCTACCTGGGGAGGGGGGAGGACATGAGTGGGACCACCTACCTGGGGGATATGGGCACAAGCACCCATCTGGGGGGGTTGGATGGGACCACCTGCTTGGGGAGGGGGGAGACATGGGTGGGACCACCTACCGGGGGAGGGGGACAACCGCCCTGTTTGGGGGAGGAAGGGTGGGACCCCTGCCCGGGGGGGTGGGCTGACCACCTATACGGGGTGCTGGACCACTTTTTGGGGGGGGGGTGTGTGTCAATGGGGAGGTGACAGAGATGGGGGGGGGGTCTCCTTGCTGCTGGCCCCTTCCGATGGCTCCTCTCCCCTAGGAGCGAGGCGGCAACAACTCCTTCACCCATGAAGCCCTCACGCTCAAGTACAAACTGGACAACCAGTTCGAGCTGGTGTTTGTGGTAAGCGACCCCCCGGGGCGCCCCGAAACCCCGAGGGAGGGGGATTGCCCCAGAAAAGGGGTGTTCAGGTGTGGCTCGGTTGGGAAAAAAGCTGTTTAACGCCTTCCGGAAGGGGCGAGGCTTTCCGCTGCCTTCCTAAAATCTCACGGAGAGCAGCGGCTGGCTCGGGGAGGAGGTTTCATCGATGCCGCTTGGGAAAACAGGCAGCTTGTGCGTTGGTAACGTGAGGGTTTTTCCTGGCGCGGTGCTTTCTTCTTCCTCCCCGTGCCAGCAGCTGCCCCGCGTGGGGAAACCGGGGCCCATCAAGAGCTGGTGCCGGTTGGGAAATGGGACGATGGGGGGATACGTTAGGAAAAACCATCCGCGAGTTAGTGCTGACCCCGAACGAAAACGGGGAGAACGCTTATCAGCTCGTTGCGGCTTAAGCAAATGGATGCTTTAACCGCGTACGGCTGTAGCTCGGCTCCCAGAACTGGGTTAGCTCCTCTGGCTCTGGGATTTCGGGGGGTGAGGAGGTGCCATGTGGGTCTGGAGGGCTCCCCGCTCCTGTGCGCTGTCTCCCGGGGGGGGTCGGTGGACTTGGTGGGGGGAGGTGGGTGTCTCTCTGTCCCACACCGCTGCGGTAGCAGTAGGATTAAAACTCATTAAACCTCAAATAGAAGCTGTACAGGCTGCTACATCCTAATAAAACTTTTTACTTTGACCAGATCTGTTTAAAAAAAGCCAGAAATGTGTTATCCCCTTTATTTTAGAAAATATTTTAACGCTGTCCCTTTCAATCTCCCCTTATCTCTATAAATCCACGCAACCTTCGTTGTGTACCTAACGATAAGCAAAAGGCTTTCTGGTCTTTCGCTAGGTGTCTTTGTTGCTGTGAAACAGTCAACCCGTTTCTGTTGGTGTCGCGTTTTAAAGCAAAGCTCTGGGCTGTGCCATTTTTTTTTCCTTTTTTTTTTTTTTTTTTGAAAGCACATTAAAAGCTCGGGAGATTAGAAAACGTAGGCCGAAGCCGGCCGAAATTAAAGAACTCCGTATCAAACGGAGAGGTTTTCACTTCCTTGCCAGCTAGATGCTGCAGTTAAATGAGCTGAAAGAGCAACGTTTTTCCGCTGTGCTGCTTTGCAGGTGGGGTTTCAGAAGATCCTGACTCTAACCTACGTCGACAAGTTGATAGATGACGTTCATAAGGAGTTCAGAGACAAGTACCGCAATGAGTTCCAGCAGAAAGGCACCCTGGGCCTCCTAAACGGCACCTTTGATTTTAAAGATGACTTCATGCGCCTCCTCCGGTAGCAGAGCCTGATTTTTCTCTCAAGTTTTCATTTAGAGCAGAAAGAGTCGGGGAGGGGTGTGAGGGGGCAGAGCTGAAATTCAGGCTAACGGGTCGCCTCCCCGCAGGGATGCAGAGGAGAGCAGTAAAGTCCGAGCTCCCACGGTAATGAAGACGTTTGAGCAGTCTCTCAAGTCCCAGAAGACTGTCAAGTGTATGATAGAAACCCGAGGGGAGAAACCAAAGGAGAAAGTCAAGAACAAGAAGAACAAAGGTTCCAAAAAAGAGGGTGAGTTGATGGGAAAGACATATGAGGCGGGAGAGATAAATATTCCAGAGCTCTGTGTCCCAGCCTGCGCTTTCCCAGTCCTCTCGTAGCACCCAAACGCTGGTCTGAGCTCGTGTCGGGGCTCTTTCCGTCAGGACCTGAAGCTGTCGCAGCGCCCGGTAAAGCGTCCGCGGGTGACAAGCAGCCCTCCGCAGCCGGGGAGAGGGAGGAACTGACCAAGGATGAAATCCTGCAAAAGAACCGGGAGGAATTCTTCAAGAGACACATGAAGGCAGGGGAGAAGTCCAGGTGGGTGACGAGGACACGGTCAGTCTGCTTCAACTCAGCTCTTCCTGGCGTTCCTTGGCTGTGGCTCGGCCTCTCGTTCCTTCGGTGACCCCCAGAAGTCAGATCTTGCTTTCCTGGACCTTATTTCCCTTTTCCTTATTTCCCTGCTTGCTGGAAAAACCGGGAAGGGGCACGCTCAGGGTCCCGGAGGGGTACTAGAGCCTGATCCCTTCCCTGGAGTTGTGTGCCTGGGAGAGGTCCAGACCTCTTTTTAGTGAGGTTTTCCTGCTGTGAGCAAAGGGCAGCGGTGCATCAATGCCTGGCTCGAGGTAAAGCGGTCTGATACAGGGTTAAAGTTCAGGTAAATAAACTCTGAGACTGAATCAGGCAGGTTTAGCCTTAATTTCTGCCTTTTTGGGTAATCCGGGCTTTTAATTTCCACACCTTCTAAGGAGGCGATTGCTGCTGCTTCGCTGCCCCGAACAAAACGTGTTTCTGGTCTTTATTTCAGCAAATCTCCAAAGCCCGAGGCACAGAAGGAGAAGGGGAAGAAGCCCCGAGTGTGGGATCTGGGGAACTCTAATGCCAAAGTACTCGATTACAGTAACTCCGCTACCAACGGAAGCGCGGAGGCTTGTCCCGTGGAGGAATTTGACCCTGATATAGTAAGGAAAAGTCAGGTCACTCCGTCTGCTTTAGCCTGCTCTTCTGGGATCGGCTGGGCGTCGCAAACCCAGTCTGGTCTCCGCGGCTGGCTGAGAAAGTATTAAAAACCGGGATTGCAGCGCCCAGCTCGTAAAGCTGCTGCCTAAAGGATATTTTTCTCCATCCGCGGCAGCTGCAGACGGCGCTAGATGGGGTCAAAACCCTGAGCCCTCGCGGCAGAGATCCCCGCAGAGCTGCCTCTGCTGCTAGCGATAACTCGCCGCTGCCCGCGGCAGCGAGAGCGGGCCGGGGGAGATGACGGAAGGCGGTTGCCGATTTTTCAGGGGACGTCTTTTCCCCCCTCGCAGGCCCTGGGGGATCGAAATCGGGAGCCCGGCCGCCTCTACGACCTTGAGTACGAGAGCGATGATGAAGCCGAAGAGGAGAAGGTTATTCAGAACCCTTCGAAACCCAGGTAGAGGCTCCTGCAGTCCCCGCTTGTCGCATGCTTCTTGATTTCTCTCCCATAACTCCTCTTCCAGTCTAACCAGTAACGCGGTGGGGACAAACTGGGGTGTTTGTCAACTGCGTGGTGGGCTCTTTTAGCATCTGGCCGTGGCGTGCCCTATGCGATTTGCTCCGCGAACCTAAAGGTAGCTCCTCTGCTTCTCCGCAGCGCGAAGAAGGGTGGCCTGGGGGGCATGTTTGGCATGCTGAAAGGCCTGGTGGGCTCCAAGAGCTTGACGAGAGAGGACATGGACCCCGTACTGGAGAAGATGAAGGATCACTTGATCGGTACGTCTGGATCCGCTGTGAGCGGGTTAGTTCGAGGGGGTTCCCTGCGCTCCATCGGGTGGGCCCTGGTGTGGGGTAGCACCCGCGGTTTGGGACGTTCTTGCCCACGGTTTGGGATGCTCTTGCCCACAGGAACCGTGGTGGGTTCCTGTCTCGCCTCTGGGGAGCCCTCGACAGCGCATCAAAAGGGGGGCAAGGGTCTGATCTGGTGGGGATCCTGCACACGGACTCCGTCCTTCCCTTGACGCTGACGTCCGGCGTCTGTAACCTTCTCGGCAGCGCTAACTCCCCTCTCTACCTCTCTTTCTCGAAGCAAAAAACGTGGCAGCTGAGATCGCAGTGCAGCTCTGTGAATCGGTGGCTAAGAAACTGGAAGGGAAGGTGATGGGAACATTCACCAGTAAGTGGCCGTGTGGCCTCCTGCTTGTGGTTTGGGGCTCGGGAGCGTTCCCCAGGCATGACAGGTTCTCTTTCCGTCTCCTCCTTCCCAGCGGTGACCTCGACGGTGAAGCAGGCCCTGCAGGAGGCTCTCGTGCAGATCCTGCAGCCCCAGCGCCGCGTGGATGTCCTCCGCGATGTCATGGATGCCCAGCGCCATCGCCGACCCTACGTGGTCACTTTCTGTGGCGTCAACGGTGTCGGGAAGTCCACCAACCTGGCCAAGGTAGGACACGATCCTCCTGGCTCCCTGGGGACCAGTGCTGAGGTCGGACCGTGGCTGCTAACGGGCTTTTTTTGATCTGTTGCCACCTCCAGATCTCGTTCTGGCTCATCGAGAACGGTTTCAGCGTCCTCATCGCCGCCTGCGACACCTTCCGGGCGGGAGCGGTGGAGCAGCTCCGTACCCACACCCGTCGCCTCAACGCCCTGCACCCTCCGGAGAGCCACGGCGGGCGGACCATGGTGCAGCTCTACGAGAAGGGCTACGGCAAGGACGCCGCGGGCATTGCCATGGAGGCCATCTCTTACGGTGGGTGGAAAACCGGTGGCGGGAGACGCTGTTTCGGGCGAGCGTCCTGCTTAATGCTGCTTCCTCGTCTCCCCAGCTCGGAACCAGGGCTTTGACGTGGTCCTGGTGGACACGGCGGGCCGCATGCAGGACAACGCTCCCTTGATGACGGCGCTGGCCAAACTCATCGCCGTCAACGCTCCCGACCTGGTCCTGTTCGTTGGGGAAGCGCTGGTGGGAAATGAGGCTGTGGATCAGCTGGTGAGCGTCGAGTCTTTGTTTCCTGAAAGACTGAGGGGGGAAAATAAAGCCGCTTCTGTAGGTTTTATCGGAGGTTTGGACAGCGGCAGCACCACAAATGCGTTTCTCCGCTCTATTCCCTTCCTCAGGTCAAGTTCAACAAGGCCCTGGCTGATCACTCCATGGCCCAGACGCCGCGGCTCATCGACGGGATCGTCCTCACCAAGTTCGATACCATCGACGACAAGGTAAGGAGGCCGTCGAGACGGCTCCGCGCGGAGCTTCCCGCTGCTGACCGGAGGGGGAGAGACGGGAATTGTCAAACACGGGGCAATTCCACGCTGTCCTGGACACCGTCCCCTGCCTTCCTCCTGCATTTAAGCCATTTAAACAAAAATCAGTCCGATTTCCGCGCGCGTGGAAAGGTCTCTTGGTTTATACGCGTTACCGCAGCGGGGCGTATAGAGACCGTACAGATCCGAGAAGTACGCGGAGGCTGAATATTTGACGAGCTCTTCGGCGCCTTCCCCCGAGGAGGCAGCGCTTGGATTTGCAGGCTAAGGGTGCTTGTTGTCCTCGGCAGGTCGGCGCCGCCATCTCCATGACCTACATCACGAGCAAGCCCATCGTTTTCGTTGGTACCGGACAAACCTACTGTGATCTGCGAAGCCTTAACGCCAAGGCCGTGGTCGCAGCGCTCATGAAGGCCTAAAAGCCACCAAATTGAAGGCCTAAAAGCCACCAAATCGCTGTTTGCAGATGTCCGAGAAGAACATGCTTTACCCCGTTACCGACTAGTCTTTCCCGTGTAGTGCAGAACAGAATGAATCCGGCGCAAGGGATGCTTTTTTTTGGATAAAACCCCTTTTTATCCAGCAAAAGCCCTTCCCCTGGGTTCCTTCGTTCTGTTTTAAGTGACGCAGGCTCCCTCCCGGGGAGGCTGAATCCAGAGCTTTGTATTGTTCGTGCTGCACGGGGAGGGGGGGCAGCGCAAGGACCTGCTGTGCTTTTTGGGGAGTTTGAAGGTGTTTTTTTGAGC
This sequence comes from Calonectris borealis, assembly GCF_964195595.1. Classification (NCBI taxonomy): domain Eukaryota; kingdom Metazoa; phylum Chordata; class Aves; order Procellariiformes; family Procellariidae; genus Calonectris; species Calonectris borealis. Next base: position 7,907,270 of record NC_134335.1, on the reverse strand, counting down.
TGCTTGTGATTTTTAGACCAGCTTAGGGAGGACACAGGAGTGACTTTGGTCAGGGGCGAGCAGGATAGCCGCTGCTCAGCGGCAGCGTTAGAAGATCTGGATGTTAACGTCGCTGCTCGTGGCAGCTCTACCGAAGCAGATAAACCAAAAATGGCGACGGCCTGCGCTGGGCTGGAGGGGAGACGCTAAATTGCCTTAAGGTCCCCGTTTCTGTCGTCACCGGGACGCCGGAGCAGGGTACCCGGACACCGCGTATTTGGGCAGGAGCCGGAGAGCTGCGGCAACTTGGTCCGATAGCGCTAATCGTGGCCGAAGGAAGGCCTGTCTCCTGCCCGCTGGCCTCAGCGTTATTTGCTAGTAAAAAGGAAAAAGAAAAATTAATACTGGAAGATAATGGTGGCTGCTTGCTGCTTTCCTGCACCCTTTCTCCCCCCTTCGAGTGCCTCTTGATCCCGGTCTGAAGTGCTACACTGAATAATACAAAACTCTCTTACGATGTCTTGTAGCTCTGTATCGCAGATGTGCTATAGTGCAATAAATTGAATGCTGTCTGCTGAGAGACATAATTTATATAAAATAAACTTCATAATTTGTTCTCTGTGTATAAATAACTTGCTGCTAGCCAGGATGTATTTTCTCCTCGGGGGCGCGGGGGGAGACGAACTCCTGCCTGTGTGAGGTGTTTGAAAGGGCGTGTAAATCACACACCAGCCAAAAGTTAAGTGAACAGGCCTTTAATACAAGCTTCAACATACAAAATACTGTACAGTATAAAGACAGGACTAGAAAACTAGAGCTTCAAGTAAAAAAAAAAAAAAACCGCTCAAGTTTCATTTTTTTTTTTTTTAATTGAAAAGTACAGAATACAAAAGCACTAAGTATGAAATTAGAGGAGGCCGCAGCTCCCTCGGGGAGACCGCGCTCCCCGGGCGCGCGCAGCCTCGATAAAAAGACAAATTACTACGTTAAACCAGGCGTCCGTCCGAGGAGGCTCTGCCCCGGCCTCTCCTTCCTGCCTGAACCGTCCCGCTCGGCGCGTCCGGGTGGCAGCTGGAGAGCCGGGGGCTTCGCCTCTCCCCTAGACTGGCCTTAAACCGCGCGGGCCTCCCGGCTCTGGCTTAGGCCCGTCCTAGGGAGTCCCCCGCCGCGGCACGGGTCCTGGGGCGAGGCCGACGCTCAAGTGCTGCATCCTGCGGGAAAGGAAAGGCTCTTCAAGGCCTGCCGGAGCGGCGGCGGGGCTAGAAAGGGCGAAGCCTCCCTCCGCTCGGGAGAGTTTTACCTTTTATCTCGGGGCGGGCAGCGGCAGAGCCGTTCAGCCGCTGTCCCTCCTTAGGCACACCTAGGAGAGAGCAGAGAGCAACCGCCGGGTGGAACGGCAGCCCCCGGGCGAACCGCCAACGCGCCGAGCGATGCAGGCGACCTGCCGGCAAGGCTCTGGCTAGCAAACTCACTTCTTTTCCCCATTTTTACGATTTATTAGCAAGATGTCTTGTATGTTAAAGCATTAGCTCAGTCCGAGTCGCACGAAGGTCAGCGAGACCAAACGGCAAGACTGAAATGCCCTTTCCTTTCACTAGAAGGGAATAAACGACGGCAGCTGCGCATGAAAAACAACGTTTGGATGTGTGGGAAGCACCAGAGCTGTTCAAACCATAAGAAAATACAGCGATTTTATAAAAGTAAACCCCAAATCCAGCTACGCTTGCAGACAATTTTTTTGGGGCAAAAAAAAAAGCTTAAGGAGTAACACAGCATAGAGAATAGGGGCTATTAACACTGCCTACACCCCAAAGTCCACGGTGACAGTCAAGAACCGCGCTGCGTACGACAGGATCCCCGAGTTAAGTGCGGAGACGGTGGACGTGCGCGGCCAGCCATCCCGCACAGCCCGCAATCCCTGTACCTGTTCGACCCCGCATGGCGATCTCGCTCGTCAGCCTCTCAAAGTACTCGGGCAAGTCTGCGTATTCATCTCCGTAGGAAATCACTTTAATCCCTTTGTCCAGCATGTTCTCACGGAGCTTCTTAAACTCATCCACGTCTCCCCTCCGTACGAGCATGAAGTGCTCCAGGTCTGACTTGTGCTTCACAGCCTCTAAAAACAGGGCCTGAAACGTGGTGTCATCAACAGTCCAACCACAGCCCAAGAACAGGAATGACTTATTTTCATACAGCTTCTGAATCTCTCGCTTTAAAAAAGGGAAAGATGTTCTTAGTCAAGGCGAGTCTTATCTTCACAAGGCGCAAGAGACAGCATCTGCCTTGTCACTGATGAGACGCTTCAGCAGCGTCCTCATTCAATCACCCTCCACGCAAACGCCGCGAGGTGTTTTTGCAGGTTAGCGGGCTGGAGAATCCCTCCCTCCTATTTCACAAAATTAAGGACTCTCCCACCACCCTTAAAGAAGCTCCTTAAAGAAGCCCAGTCTTTAAACTCCGCTGAGCCCACGGCCGGTTAACATACGGGCCTGCCAGGAGCTCGCGTGGGAAGCGGGATATGTATATAGAGAACGTATGGGACCCCAAAGTACGCCCTGCAGGGAGAAGGCCTCACCATGACCTCGGTGTTGCGCAGCACGTTCTGGTAGCCGGCCGGGTGGAGCACTATGCCGCTGGGGTTGGTGTAAACGCCGTGGATGTGCAGGACGCTAAGCTTCCTCTTCTCTTGCGCCCACTCCAGCACCTGCGCAAAACAAACCCCTCCAGAAATGTTAGCGAGCGCATCGCGTTAGCTTCCACGGCGCCGTTAAAAACACCATGTTTCAAAGAGGCAGCTTCTTCCTCGCGTTCCGTCTTATCTCCTCGAGAGGTCAGGAGTCCATCAGCCTCTACATCACGGCCCACGGCTACAGCCTGCGGCGCTTGTTTGGGTCAACGCTTCAACTGAACGGCGAATGCGATGGGAAGAGACCGAATCAATACACCGGACTCGGCAGAAAAAGGGGAAAAACTCTATAAATATTACGTCAGCATGTTTCTCAAGCCTACAAAGTTTATCTCTTGGCCCCTCTAGGCTCTGAGAAGCTCTGAGGGAGCTCAACAGCTGACCTTCATTTCAGAAAGCCACTTCTGAGGCTCGCGGTTTACTCCTGCAGACCTTAGCTCGTTTAAGCTTGTAATAATTAGAATGCTTATTTGTAACACTGTAAGTACTTGCAGATTAAGAGGTCATGCAGGAAACGTGAAGCACAGAAACGACTCGGAATGGAAAGAGACCAAGCACCGCACAGCACCTACACGTGGCGCGCGTTTAACAAGCAAACAGAAGGACCAGATGCTCCCCACCAGTAAAACCCACGGTGGGAGGATGAGGCGGACTGGTGGCGAAGAGCTCAGGGTTTCACAGCCTGATTTTCTGCCTGACTGGGGCAGAAGGAGGGAAGCTGGTGTGAAGCGAGCAGCAACGAATCTGAGAGCACGGCAAGAAGAAGCCGGCGCACGCGGAGTGACCCAGCAGGAGCCATCCAGCCTTTTCAGAAAGAGGACACGGGGCAAGAGGGAAGCCTGGAAGGCCGCAGCCCCGAGAACGCGCCGTCACAAAAAGCACTCCGCAGCACGTTATAAAAATAGAACGGTCAGCTTTGTGTCTCGCGCGGAGTTTCCCGTGTCGGTTAGAAACGACAACCCAAGCCTTATGTGGAAGCGAGGCTTGCGGTACTTCAGCAAGGCCAAGCCAGACGTTTCAAGGCCAGAGATCAAAGAAATACCAGGCTTAAGGGCTCCTCCTGAGCAATGGATGTCAGCCAGCAAGCACAGCATTTCAGGAACGAGCATTCGTCTTCATTCCTCTGCTCACTGCCCCAAATGGTCAGAGCCTCTGCTTGGAGTTTGTCTAACACGGTTTAAATTACTACGAACAGCACAATCCCCTCACGCGGGCGTGAGGGCACATCCCGCAGCCGCCACTGTCCTGCGCTGTCCCAGCTCAGCCCTGACATTTAAAAAAAATCATCATCGTTTACCTTCTTTTCATCAGTCAGGTCAAGAGACTCCAGATGCTTCCCCTGGTGTGCTGCGTACAGTTCCAGCAGGTTATCAAAGTTTGTGGTTAACACAAGTGCCCCGTTTTCCATTAAGTGAAGCACAGACTGAAGCAGCTGCTTCCCAGAATCTTCCATTTTAGATTCCAGGTCATCAAACACCTCGTATAAACAGTCTTTGAAAAAGGTTGAGCGAACATTGCTTGTGCGCTGAGAAGGGGAGACAGATTAAGATCAGAGCCTGGCTTCTTTTAACGCTTCATGCCAAACGACTCGATGAAAAACTACCCGCATATTTCTCGAAGACCTCCGCAAAGCTATCGGTCCTTGTGTGCAAACACAGAGCGCCCACTGCACTGAGGTGGATGCTCCCCCCCAGCATCCTCCGAGAGAAATACCCAAAAGCTGGCGTCTGCGGCAGAGTTACGTCTCGGGAACCCGGCACAGTAACTGCACTCGTGGTTCCTTGTAGACAGAGGAATCGTTGGAGAGGGGGGCACGCCGGAGAACCAAATTTGGCTATTTCCAAAAGCCAAATCCTATGCTCAGGGTGGGGTAACGCATATTTACATACAACGCTACAAGCACACACTCACCGGAGACAGCTTCTGGATAAGGTCGTGGGCAACATGAACCAAGTTCTTGTCTTCGTGGAGACACTTCTGAAACCGTTTGCTCTCTTCATCTTCCAGGAGATCAAAGTCAATAGCAGCATCCAGGAGGGCCTGGATTAACCCCTTCCAAGACTTCAGCGCTGGGACCTGGGGAGCAACTGCCGCACTGATTCCTGTCCCGATCACCAAAACAAGTTCCCGAGGCTTCTTGGTTTTGAGGCTTGGCAACAGCTTCCTGCAAGAGGAGAAAGTAGCACAGCTGGTACCATCATAGATGGAAGGGTGTCTCGGGTCGTGGAACATGCAGACCGAGGACGAGGGAGGTACCCTCCGCCTAAATTTTGAACCAATGTGTCCATTAGGGTCCTCTGATAAACAGAGGATGAGAGGGGCAGCTCGGTATCCCTTAAGGACAGCGCGCAGCTCCACCACAAATCAATACCACAAATGCCCACAATTACAAGGTACGTAATTACAACATATTTGGCAATCGAGTCCGTTACCGAGACGGTTACTAGGGAAGTCAATACCGCCCCGGAATACTTCTGAAGCAAAGCTAATCCAGTTAAAATTTGGAATAAGGGAGGTCTTGTTAATAGTAGTTACCTGGAAGCTAGCAGAAAGGCTGGAGACAGTGGAAAAGGTGTGGTGAGCCATATGGAATATGTTATCAATGGCTGTAGAGACACATACATACTCTTTCCGTACCGACACAAAGCACGCATCGGACCTCCACGCGGGGAGTAAACACAACCGTGACTGCGCCTGGTTTAAACAAGGTGCTAAACTGGGGCCTGAAGATGGCCGCCCCAGTTACCCCAGCACAAAAGGAAGGAAGTGAAGGCTTCCTCCCAGCTCTGCCCTGCAGAGGACCTTCCCACCTCCGGCCCCTCTCCGCTGAGAAGACCCCTCAGCGGGACGTTGCTGTACCAGAAATCCCTTCCCTGTTACGCTTGCAACGTAAGCGGGATGCTCGAGGCCAATGTTTTGGAAGCCCAGATGATACAAAGAGCCTCATGAAAGAGCTGCGGGGCTGTATTCTCCCTCCTCCTCCTCCCCTCTTCCTTATTTTTCTAGCTTCACACCTGCACAGCCCTTTTAAATTTGACGCTTATTATTTATTAAGTAGATGTGCTTCTTCCCGTCATGCCTTGCCTGGTGTCAAGCTGCTTTTCCGAAGCAGGGGATCAGTTCCAGCTTCCCAGAGGATGGAAGCAGCAGCCCAGGGGGGCAGCTCATTTGGAAGGAATGTTTTTTATCTGCAAACACGTGATATTTAGCGAAAAGGGGAAAGGAAACCGACACCACGCAGATGGAGCTTTGCCTTCCCTCCGCTACTGCCTACGAAAACAGACGAGTTAACCCTTTTCTTGAGGAGGTCTTCACTGTTAGTGGTGATAAATGCGTTTTAATTTTGGGACTGCAAGCCTCGCCCACAAAGAATAAATTAGTATTCATGCTAATGAGCTAGTATAAAAACACAACCAGAAACCTAGGGACTGAAATCCAAAAAAATAACAAATACCCAAGTCTTAACGCCCTATGCGACAGCTCTGAAAGAGGCATTCTGTTCCCATGCTGATAAGCACACTTGTTTCTACCCTGATATCCTAAGCAAAGAAAAAATAATGTCCCAGCCTCTTTTCTGCTCATTCTACAGTCACTGGACCAACCTGGAGACCAGGGCTCCCTCACAGAAATGATTTTCCAGCCCTTCATAAGTCGTAAATAAATCAATTAGTGGAAGACAACTCCCTAGATGAATTAGCTGCTCGTTTGCAGACGGCGATGCCTTAATTTCTGAGCCCGTGCTATCGCAGCAGCCACAGTAACCAACCTTGGGTGGAAAGAAGCGTGGGTATGCCCCAAGTTAGCATCATGCTCCAGTCCCTGCTTGCAGAACTGTGAGACGACCTACTTATTAGTATGGGGAGCCTCCAGAGTGGAATTATTTAGCCTTTACATGCAGCAAAATCATACTAATTTGAGTAATTGCCCGTCCTCCCGGGAACCGCCGTCCAACTCAAGTGAAGAAGCACGACTACCGCATCTGACGTGACCCTACGTGTGGACAGGACCTGAGCTAGGGTCAACACCGATCAAAACCACGCAGGCAGTACAGTAAAACAAGCTTTCTGTGCAACCATGCATCCCGGCTTAGGGGTTAAAAAAAAAACCAGCAAAGAAGTACGTTCTGGGTGTTAAGGTCTTTGTTCCACGCACCGCAGGAAAATACTGGTTACAGGGCACGGCTAGAGACAGCGCGCTTTTCTTGGATCAGCAACTGACTGCTCGGTGCCAAGTGTCATGCTCTTTAAAGAACAATGCAAGGTTACGGAAAAAGCTCTTATTAGAAGAAATTCACTGGAGTAGAATCGAATTTACCTGGGCTTTTTTGCAGGTGGCATTCCATCTTCCAACAATGTTTCTTTACCCAGGCTCACCGTAGAAGCCATCCAGTTTCTATAGTAGACAAATCACCACAAGCAAAGTCACTACATATATGCAATACGACGTGGAACAGACCACAGGTTTTTGTCGAGCCAGCTTTTCATGGGTGGATAAATACTGGGGTTTGTTATCTTTATGAGATCACCTTTGGGCCGAGAATTGCACTTTTTTGTTTCTGAACTTTGCCCTGCGGCTCTCATCCGCTTCCTTAACTTCCTTTACAATGAAGCTTGATAAAATCGTAGGGCTGTTTTGTACAAAACCGGGTTGCAATCGCCACTGGCAGACCAGTCTGCCAGACCCTTCATTTCGCCTCGGCCGTTCGTCTTTGCCCCAGAGCCCGTACCTCGGAGCAGGCGCTCCCCCCTTCCCAGGAGATGCCCGTTAGCAAACTTGCTGCTTGGGAACACAGCGGGAGAGAAGAAAGACAAAAAGATTTTTGTTGGCCACAAAGAGCCACCGAGAGCATTTCATTCTCCGGTGATGAGAGAAGGATCATCCAGCCCGCCATACGTCTGCAGGCGGTGGGACGTGACCTTAAAGCCCGCGGAAAGGAAGTTATACGTCTGAGAACTCTTTCAAGCCACAACGCAAAGGTCTGCCAGCACACGGTCCTCTCCCACTCTGCTTCTCCAAAACAAGACTATTAAAAGGGAAAGAAAACAGACAGAACTGTTCACCCTGATCCATTTTTTTCTTGCCAGTTGTAATGAAAAGTCCAGCAAAAATTCTGCTAGGCCGGCTTTAGCCAAAAGGAAACGCTGTGCAAGAGCTGCTGGCCCAAAATCACAGTTTTTTACAGGTATCGCAGCCTCACTGACATTGTCCTACAATGAAACCTCAGCTGTGCCGCAAACGTCGGCGGGGATCATTTAAGAAATCGTCCCCATAATCTAGATAACTGTCATCTTTCAATGCGGGATGATGAAAACAGGGCACACCGACTCTCGCAGATGCTCAGATACAGTATGCTTGCCAGCCTTTCATTTCTGACCACTTCTGAAAACTTTATAATTATCATTACAATAATAATATATCATCATAATAATAATAATATAATAATATTATAACACCTTAGAGAGCTGTTCTTAATAATAATGTAATTATAACACCTCAGAGAGCTGGTCTTCACAACCTGCCTCCCGAAACACCACTTAGCGTACACTGCCCATCACCTCAAATAATCCGATTTTTATTTTACTGTAGAGCCCAGATTTTGGATAAAAGTTTCAAACGCATTTGGCAAGCGAGGAACCAGGCTCGCACCTCCCGGGTTTACAGGCTCCGCGCTCGCAAGGCCCTGAGCCTCCTCCGTCGCACACCCTTTTGAACGTTGTACCCTGTGTTTTTCCAACCTCCCGTCGAGCCCGACAGCACTTTGACGCTGTTCTGACAACGAATCTCCGCAGACTCATGGCCCCCGCACGCCTGCAAGCATCAGGCCATGGGGTGAACCGTTTCGGGGAGTTAAACCGCTGGGAAAACACCCGCTCCGAGGCGGTGTCTCTCGGGGACGCATGATCAGTCTGGCAGTAACATCAAACTCGCCCTGAGTGAATACGGCCAAGCACAACCAGGATGGAAAACATCAAGGGGGAAAAAAACCTTCTTTTTTTTCTCTTTCCAGTAGGGTAAGACCTCTCACTTTGGATTAGCTGATTCTTCTGGAAGAACAGGCTAGTTCCACAAAGCCAGCCAGATTTTAATTAACAGTGCAAAGGCAGTTTAGACGAGCTAGGGACTAAACACGTCACCTTCGTTAACGGGAATATTTAAGAAGGTAGTTTGTGAAAAGCAGCACGCTGAACTCCCGCTGCTGTCCAGGTCTGCCCTCAGCCCCCTCCGAAGGTAAAACCTTCCCCAGCTTCTCCACCGGCTTAGTTTATGGATATAATTTAAGTTTATATTAGCTTTACCTTGCGAACGATCCGCCAAGTCTCAAATATCAAGCCTGTTTATGAACTCCTCCCTAGGCCTTCCCCCGTTTTGCTTGTTCACCTGCCGGAGCACTGCTCCCGTTTCGCTCGTCCTACACATTTGCATCACTTTAAGCTGCAGAAATGGAGTCATCAATTCAATTTTTAAGTGCCTCTAAAGCACTAAGGACATTTCAAAAGTCATTTTGAACTTAGGAAAAACCATCTTTTGTAATTATAGTTACCAAGAAATGGTTGTCTAATATAACAAACTTCAATCTTCATTTCTATTTAATGCAGATAGCCAAAAAGGAAAAAAACCAACAGAAATACCTAGTCGTCTTCTGTCTCCAAAAAAAGTGCTTATTTCTCTTAAGAACAAATCTTGGAAATTCAGCCAAAAAATTTAAACCTCTAGATTTTAGGCCGGGGGAGCAGGTCTGCTTTCCGGGGGGACTGATCACCCCGCCACCGTCGAGGTAACCGAAATGAAAGAGCGTTACCTCAGAGCGTGGCACCACCGCCGCAGGGGAAAAAAGCAGCAAGGAGCAGGAGCGACGGGCACTTACAAGATCAGAAGCGTCTCTCCAGTCTTCCTCCTCGGGACGTCGGGAGCTTTCCAGCTATCTAGACTACAGGGAGCCAGAGAGAGCGTAAACATCGAGCTCCGCGGGTTCTCTCCTGTCACAGCGCTGTCTCTCATCACCTTTATTAATGGCGCTACGCTTATCGAGTCCCCGCATAGGTTTGCGGCGTTCTCCTTCTCCTCCACGCCGAAGAAATCAGTTAATTTATCCTAAAGCCCTTGAGGTAATGGATTTCAGCAAGGAACCGTTGCTTTAAACAATGCCCAAGTCGCCAACACTGAATAAACCTAACCACAACAATTCCATATGTAATACAAAGAAGACACATCCAGCTGCGAAAACGCCTGAAACACCGATGTATCCCAGCTAAAACCTAAACAAAGCATACATCAAATTAACGCTGACGCTCGCGCTTGAGTGTATATTTACAAAAACCTTGCCATAACTCTAAGGAACGCGCAGAACAGGACTACACCGCTCAATGTCAGACCCCGGGAAATTTAGGAGACGTTTTCTCCATCAAAAGAGATGGGGAAGTCACTGCGGACGCCCTTTGCCTGTCTCCACGCTCCGCACCCAATACACCTGCACGCTAGACCTGGACGTTTAAAGTTTAAAGAAAGTAAAAACTGTGTGCTTCCAGCTCAATGCTCGAAGAGGGGCTCCTCTGGAACAGCCCCCTCAAATTATATAAAGAAGCAAGTACAAATTAATTGCTCATCAATTGTTTTTAGCTTCTTTGAGCGCTGAGAAAAACTACCACCAGGCGTAATTCAGATCTCCTTTTTAAATTAAGTTGCTTTAAGACGTTGGGATAAGACAAACGTTACATTATAGTTTAAAACCCGCTCTATTTCAGCTGGAAGAATCCGAAAGGACCTTAATGAGTCGTCCCTGGCCGATTCCCAAGTTCTGTCCCTCCACGTGGGAGTCGCAATTGGAGCACGGCTCGTCAAAGCCGTCCTAGAAAGGGACAGGCTTCAGACATAACGGGGACTGGCGGCGCAAGGAAAACAAGCCCTGCTTCTATTCGTGTCGACGTTACGAACACAAGATTCAGCCTCCTCGGATGCGAGTGAAAATACATCAGAGGTTTTTATTTAATGCTGCGATTCTCCGTGCGCATCGGGCTCCCGCCGGCTTTGTGAAAAAGGAGAGGGACTGACACAGCGAAGCCTGCAAGAGGTCTGTATCCCAACAAACGGACACAGGAGCCTGCGTTGTCTGACAGGCGCCAGGCCAAGGCGTGCAGACGTAGGCTCGCTTCCGTCCCCCTGATTGAAGCCCCAGCAGACGAGGCTGCGGGACGGCCCTCAAGCAGGCGATTCCGCATGCAGGGCTGGCTTTCCAGGAGTGTTTCTGGAAAGCAAACCGGGCCGGACATGCTGTTGGGATGGGGGGGTTTGCCACCTTCAGGGATGCCCGGCGCTTCGAGGCCTTACCTTTCCTCTCCGCTGCGCCCCCTCCTCGCCCCCTCTCACACTAAACCTGAGGGAAAAGCAAGAACAGGGTATTTCAGCGGGCAGGGAGGAGGCCGAGGCTCCTTGTGAGGGGGGAAAACGTCTCAGAAAATGCCTTTTCAAGAGGGCGGCGGCGCGGGTGCGGGGGGGCTCACAGAGGTGAGGCCGCCCCCCGGCCCCCTCGCTCCCCGCCGGCCCCCTCGGGCTCACCCCTGGCTCCCTCGCTCCGCAGGCACCCCCGCAGGCCCGCTCCGAAGGGACGGAGCGCCCGCCGCTCCCCGCCGTCACGGCGGCCATCGGGGCTCCCCTCACGGCGGCCGCCTCCCCGCCGCGCGCGCGCGAGACCCCGGCCCGCCGTCGCCATGGCAACGTCCCCCCCCCCCCGCCCCGCACGCACCTGGCGCCGCGCGCCCGGCCCCATGAGGAGACGCCCGGCCGCCGCGCCTCGCGCCCCGCCTCCTGGGATTGGCCCGCCCCCTTCCGCCCCGCCCTCTCATTGGCTCGTAGAGGAAGAGGCGGGACTATCGCGTTTCCGCCCGGGGGGGAAGAGGCGCGCGTGCGCGAGAATTCACCTGTATTCTCGCGATTCTTCGGGGAGCTATAAAAGACGGCGGGCGCATGCGCATGGGCAGTTGCGGCCTGTGCGCGGCGGCGGAGGTTTGCGTGGCGGCCGCTTGTCAGGTCGCGGTGTCAGGGGCCTGGGTGCCGTCCCCCTCGCCCCCTTCGGAGTGAGTCAGGCCTCGGTAGCTTCTGTTGGAGGAGGTGTTGTAGGCCTGTGGGCGCGACTGTGCCCTGTTACAGCTCAGGGGCCTTCCTTCCTTGAGTCCTGGCTGCCTCCCGTGTCTGTGCGACGGTGTCTGCGGCCCTGTGAGGTAGTAAGAGCAGCGCTGGGCCTCGGTTGGCTGCCGCGGTGCTTTCGAGCACCCGTGCAAGGAGTTTGGGTGTACTCAGAGCTTTTCAGGAAGAGAAGCTGTTCTCTGGCTGGCAGGGTAGCTGTGCATCGCTTTGTATTGGCGCCATAAATAAAACGTGTTGATGGTGGGTGTATTTAGAGACAACAGTAGCCTTATTTTCTCACCTGAACACCTTTCCAGGGCCTGGCTCTAACCCTGCCTCGCACTCACCCTATTCTCAACCCATTTCTTAATACTCTCCGCAGGCACTCGAGTAAACCGCAGGCTTCCCCCTGATGACCGGTGGTACTGTAGCCGAAACAAGCCGGCGGATTTCAACGTGGTGCTGCTGCTGGTGGGTCAAGGCATGTTGTGAACCAAGCTGCGCTTGCTTAATTGGTCTGTTCCCTTTAATAATGATTATATTATAGCTAAGGTAGCGGGGGAGGTTGATCCAGTGGGCTGTTGCCCCTCGGGGACTTGGGTCTGCGGGCCGTGTGTGTCTCTGCGGCACGGTCCGGCAGCTCAGGGGTTTCCAGGTGGGGCTGACTCACCGGCACGGGTGACTTGCCCTCCTTTGGGGCACGTCCTCGGGTGGGGAGTTGATTTTTGGGGTGGTGGCAGCATTAAAGTTGTCAGTCCCAGGGTGGGAGAGGGGAAGGGATTAATTAAAGGAGTTGGTTGAGGAAAATGGGTCGGAATGGGATGAGTCGTGCCTGACCCTGACTGGCAGCTGCCTGGGGGTCCCCGTGGGACTCAGCGCTGCTCAATTTTGGGCTTTTTCCTTCGTGATTTGGCCACGGAGGGACCTGCCGGTGGCTTCTGCTTGGTGCCTGGAGGAGAGGAAGGCAGCCGGGGTGGCGGCAGGGCTGCGGAGGGAGCTCGGTGCCTCTTGGGGGACTCATTACCTTTCCGGGCACGGGCTGCCTTCATGCGCTCCAGGTTCCTCTTGCTTGCTGCCCCGTGCTCCACGATGGGCCGGGGGTAGTGGGTGCCCACCAGGCAGCCCGCCCGCTCCTGCACGGCCCGCGGCGCCTTCCAGGGCTCGTAGATGTACGCGGCGGGGAAATCCTTGAGGACAGGGAGGTATTTTCTACGGCGAGGGGTCAAAGCCACCAGGGAGGGCACCCCTCCATCTCGTGTGGCTTTGGGTTTCGCGCCTACCGAATGTATGCCCCGTCCCGGTCCGTCTTCTTGCCGAAGGTGATGGGCGAGTAGACGTGGAAGTATCGGTGGAAGAAGGCGCTGCCCGACAGCCACAGCCAGTTGCCGGCGTTGAGGGACCAGTCAGCGTCCAGCAGGAGGTCCTCAAAGACCTGCGGGACACAGCGGTGGCGTGGGGACGGGGTCCCCAAGAGCCTGGTTCATGCTGTTGGGTGTTGGGGGAGATCTCCTGACCTTCAGCCCTTCTTCCCAGGAGACCCAGAGGTCCCCGCGGGTGAGAAAGCAGGCAACGGCGTGCCGAGCAAGGTGGTGGATCCAGCCTTCGGCGCGCAGCTGGGTCATGATGGCGTCGATGAAGGGGTAGCCCGTCCGGCCCTGGTGTGGGGTGTTGGGGTTAGACAGGGCAGGGGAACATTTTTGGGGGGTTTGGAGGACTCGGGGCTTATTCCCGAGGGAAATACCTCCCTCCAGGCGCGGAGGTGCTGGGGGTTGTCGTCCCAGTCGACCTGCAGGCAGACGGGATTGCCGACCATCCGGTCGAAATTGGGGATGCTGGCGCCGGCGGTGTAGAAAAAATCCCTCCAGAGGAGCTGCCCGTGCAAGGAGACGGGGGGCCGGGAGTGCTCCCGCTGCCAGCGAAGGCAGGATCAGCCCCTCCGGCTGGGCTGGCCCCTGTCTTCTCCAGCCCCCCACCCCTTCTGCAGGGTCCCTCTGGCTCACCCTCCTCCCTCCCACCCCAAAAATGCAGCCTCACCCCCTGGTAGACTTCATCCAGCCGCCACCAGAAGGTGCGGACCGACAGGCAGCCGAATTTGAGATAGGGGCTGAGGACGGTGGTGCTGGGGCTCAGCGAGGTGGGCTCCGTCTCGGGCTTCTTGAAGCCGCACACCCAGGTCTGGATGAGGGACACACACTGGGGTTGTACTTTGGGATGGGGGGAGGTGAAGCAGCCCCAAAATTAGGGTGCTGGACGCCGAGCACTGACCGTCCTCTCCATGAGCGTGTCGAGCCGGGCAAGCGCCGCTGTCTCCCCGCCGGGGTAGAGGTGAGGACCCAGCTCGGCAGGGTCCTCGCCCAGCTCCTCCAAGGTGGGGACCCCGTAGTCGGCGTCGTGGCTGACCTGGCACGGGGTGCGGCAGCCTGGGGCGCCGTGTACAGTGGGGGTGTAACAACCATCACTCCGCTCCAGGGTGAACAGTGAAGGAGATGCTGACCCAGCTTTGTGCTCTACCCTCCCCAGGTCCACCCCATGCTCACCCTGGAGATGCTCCCGTGTGAGCGCTGGGGCCGGCTTCTCCGGGGGTCCGAGGGATGCCAGGAGGCTCTGCAGGCGCTTGTAGGTCAGGGGGGCTTTGCCATCGTTCAAGGCGAGGACTCTGGGGTGGGAGAGGGAGAGACACGCTCGGCACTGGGGCTGGATCCCCCGTACCCCGAGGGACGCTGCCATGCACCCACCTCTCGGTGTCGTAGAGGGTGTGGGACACCTCCCGGATCACCTCCACGCCGTGCCGGGCCGCCAGCTCGGCCACAGCGGTGTCACGCCGGCGGGCGGGGGGTTCGGTGTCCACCTCGAAGGTCAACCGTGTTGTCCCCCAGGCGTGGAAGAGATGGGGGAACACCTCCTCCGGGCAGCCCCGCACCACGAACAGCCTGCCGGGGAGCCGGGTGGGCACGAATCCCCTTCGAGACCCTCTCCCAAATCCCTTGGGAACGGCATCAGGACTCACCTGGAGCCCATTTCCCGCAGGCTCCCATCCAAGTCCCGCAGGGCATCGAGGAGGAACTGCCGGGCGTTGGCACCTGTCCGGCTGCTGGAGGGGTCGAGGATGAAGAGGGGATGAAGGCGATGGCAATCGGCGGCAGCTGCCAGCAGCGCCGGGTTGTCGTGCAGCCGGAGACCTTTCCGAAACCAGTGGATGGAGCTGTGCTGCATGGCGGGGGGTCCTGGGGGGATGCGACCTGGGAAAGGAGAGATGGGGGGCGATTTTGGGGGGGGGAAAAGCACCTTGTTTGGTAAATTTAACTCATAAAATAAGCGGGAGCGGCAGAGATGGACCCGTCTGTGTCTGGTTATAAAACCAGGGAGAGAAACGGGTCTGGGCTTGCTGGTGCGTGCCGGTGCCGGCAAGGGCTGGGCGCGGTGACGCCCATCTGGTGATGGCATCTGGCCGGTGGCGGATGTGGGAGGGAGGCCCCGGGGAGGGCTGGCTTCCCGACCCCGTGGGATCGCAGCCGACTTCCCCTGCCTGCGCTTCCGCATGCCCAGACGGAGCCTGGACCTGCCGGCAACTGGGGGGGGGGGGGGAGGGGGTGTGTGTCTCGGGGGGCCTGGGCTGCAGAGAGACGGGGTGGTTCCTCTGCTCTGTCCCTGGGGCAGCTGGTGGGTGCCCCCATCCTTCCCCGCCCCCCACTGTGGGGCCGCTCCATCAGGAACCGCTCCTGGATGGGGAAGCTGTAAGGATGGCTCAGCCTCGCCATTCCCTGCGATCCCATTAGGCTCCAGAGTGAACGTGCTGCATCCTATCTCTCCTTTCCCACCTAGGTGATCCGGGAAGATCTTCCTCCTTGCCAAACCCAGGGGCTGATGCATCTCCCTTCCCTGCTCCGGTGCCCGACTCCTGCATCCAAGGTAGGCATCCCCCAAATTTCCTCCCCGCCGATCACCATCCATGCTTGTCGTTCAAGCCACGCTCGAGCTTTTTGCTATTACTACGCGGTGGCTCACTTGGGGACTGTGGTTTCCGCGGGTGCGCCGGGGTCTTGCCGGCATTTGCTGTGGTCCTGCGCTGTTCTCGGGGTAGGGGAAAGGCTTCAGCGTGATATGGGGTGTTTTATTTCGGAAGGTGTGATGCAGGCAGTGGAAAACAGCAGCCACGTTTGCTCCCGGGGCTCGTTTCCCCCGTTGCTGCTCCTGGGTACCCACAGGGAGGGTCCGAGCACCCCAAACTGTGCCGGGAGCACAGTGCCGAGGCGTGGGCATGGCGTAAGCTGGCAAGGGACGGGCAGGGAGGCCGGGACAGGCATCACCGAGAACGCACGGATCTGGGCATCACCTGAGCCATCTTTGGTTTGCGAGCAGCCGGTCGATCCCCGGTGATCCCTGCTGATCCCCACTTCTCCCCTCCGCAGGATCCTTTCTCCGCCGCCGGGAATGAGGGTCTTTCCTGCCCGTCGGCGCTCAGCCTCGCTCGCTGCAGGTGGGTATCTCCGGTGGAGAGAGCCGGTAGCAGGCAGTGAAAGCGCAGGCAGGCAGGAGGGCCGCTTGAGCCGCTGCTTCCAGCCCTGCTTGAGGTCAAAACGCTCCTTCCCAGCAAATTTTGGGGAGGCAGAGGTGGAAAACCCTGCCGGGGGTGATTTTGGGGCTGCAGGTGAGCACCCCAGAGCTGCCTGTCCCTGGAATAAACCCGGCTGAGCTCCTGGGGCTGAGACCTGCTGCAGGGCGGTTCCTGCTCTCCTAATTTCTTTTTTTTTTAAACCCTTTTTTCTGCTGGCAGGAGAGGTTTCACGCCGGCGATCGGCGGCTGAGCAGTGCGCTGCCCACTATGGCCGGTGAGTGCAGGTTCGGTTTGTGCCGGGGCGGATAAACCCCTCCCCGCCGCAACACGAGGGTGCCCACGGGCCCCTCGCCGCGATGCGATAGCATGCGGCTGTCGGTGATAGCCGAGGTTTTAGGGGCTGGGGTGGTTTTTGGGGGGTCAGGGTGAGATCCCGCCCAGCTCTTTCCATCTGGAGGTGTCCCGCTGAGCCGGCGATGCCGCGCAAGCCCCTTGGGAAGCCCATGGGGGTGCTGAGCCCCCCCAAACCTCACCGTGGTCCCTCTGACTCTGCAGGCTGGTTTAGGCGGCTCCTGCACAAGCCCAAGCCCAGCTCAGTGGAGAGCAACCTCAACGCCAGCCGCTCTGCTTCGTCCTCACCTTCCTCATCCTCTGCCGAGAGCTCCGGCTCCTCTCCCGGCATGAGCCTGGCCAGGTCCGTCCGCTCGTCGCCTGTCTCGGTGCCGGACATCAACGCCTCGGGCAGCGCCCGGTGGGCCAAGAGCTACGACGTCTGCATCTGCCACAGCGAGGTGGACCTGGAGCTGGTGGAGGAACTGGTGTCCTACCTGGAAGGTCAACCCGAAAGCTTCCGTTGCTTCCTCCAGCTGCGGGACGCGGCGCCGGGAAGCGCGGTGGTGACGGAACTGTGCGACGCCGTTCAAAACAGCCACTGCTGGGTCATGCTCATCACCCCCGGCTTCCTCCGGGACCCTTGGTGCAAGTACCAGATGCACCAGGCGTTGGCCGAAGCTCCGATGGCCAACGGGCGCACCATCCCGGTGTTGAAGGACGTGGATCGGAAGGATTATCCCAAGGAGCTACGAAACCTCTACTACATCTACATGGCGCTGAAGGAGAACAGCTTCAGGCAGATCAGAGACACCGTCGTGCGCTGTGAGTACGCCGGGGGGTGCCGGCAGGGGTTGGATGCCGGTGAAACATCACTCCGGTGGCTGGGATTCCTTAAATTTATTTAAATAGTTGATTTTTAGATTAATTGGTTGCTAACGGGGCTCGTCTGCTGCCTCCACAGACCTCCAGGAGCTGTGCCGGAGCTCCCCGAGCAGGACGGAGTAGTGCCGCGAGCAGGCAGAGGCGTCCCCGCGGGCGCTTTCGGAGCTGCCACCACCGGGTCCGGGTGCGGCCACGTCCCGGCAGACCTCGGGGGCGAAGCCGGACCTCTCGGACCAGACCTGGGAACCGAAGAGGGGGAGGTCCCCGCGCCTTTGGGGGGACAGCGGCGCGGAGCCCGCCGACGGGGACAGGGACATCCTCCAGCGGGTCCCCGCTGCTCATCACGCAAACACTAAGCTCCGACGTCTCGTGGATCCGGGGGTCTTCAAAGCCGCTTGCGGCGGCGCACCCCTGGGGCGAGGGCCCGTCGCGGGGGGCTCGGACACCCCCCGGACCCCCAGTAAGCTGACATGGCGCCTGCCCCGTGGCGCTGGGCTGCGGGCAGGAAAAGGAGGGGCAGGCGCTGGCCGTGTCTTTGCACGGGACGATGAAAATGCAGAAGTTTTAAATTTAACTTTTTTTTTTTTTTTTCCTTAATCCCTTGGCTTGTGGGTTTGTGTCTGGAAGGAGCCCTGGGGGTAAGTGACCCCAAAGGGCCGGGGGGTTGATCCCTGGCCCGTGCGTGGGCTCCGCAGGGGTGGGGGGAGGCAGCTTGGGCCGGGGTCGGTCCCGCACCCCTCCTTGCGCCCCGAGGGGACGTGGGGTGGTGGGGCCGGGGGGCCGCGGAGCCCCGCGGCACCGCCGAGCCGCCAGGGGGCGCGCTCCCCGCGCGGCTCCGCGACCCGTTCCTCTCTTGGCGGCGCCGCGCAGGCGCAGTGCGGGAGGGGGCGCGATGGCGGAGAGCCCGCGGCCGAAGAGGAAGCGGGAGGAGGAGGAGGATGGCGGGGCCGCGCTCCGCGACGGGGCCGCCGCCACCGCCGCGCCCTTCCCGCTGGCGGAGCTGCGCCTGCGGCGTGTGCTGCGGGAGTCGGCGCGGGACAAGGCCGTGTTCCTGCACGGGGAGGTACCGGGGGCGGCGGGTGGGGGGGGGGGGGGCGGCCAGGCCCTGTCAGGCCGCCATATTCCCTGCTGAGGGGTAGCCCCGCCCCGCGGCGGCAACCTCGAGCCGGGCCACGCCCCCCCGCCAGCCGGGCCACGCCCCCTCGGGCGCCACATGGCGCGGCCGGGTTCAGCGTGGCCGGGGGCTCCCCCGGTGCCCCCCGGTTCACCCCCCCCTCGGTCTCCTTCCCCTCCGCCGGGCTGTGACCCGGCCCGCCCCTTCTTTACTCAACAAAGCCTGGCCTGAGACTCGCTTTTCCGGCCTGCTGCTGCCCAAATCCGGCAAAGCCGGGGGCAGGAGGTGGCTGCTCTTGGCGGCAGCGCGCTGGAAACCTTATTTCAGGCCTCAGGTGTTTGGTGTTTTTTTTTTTTTTCCTTAGTATAGCTGTTGCTTTTGGCCCAGCGAGCAGGTTTTTCGCACTTGGTAGGGAAACTGGCATTGAATTGCAAGCAAGATGCTAAATCTGGGGCTGTAAATAGGATAGCCGTGTCGATCGGGCGCCGTAAAAGGGAAATTTGTAATATTTCTATAAGTTTTACGGTTGGAGAGCCTGGCCGTGGCGCAGGAACCATGCAGCCGCCTCAGCTCCTGTCTCCTGGAGATGTGTATGCGAGCACGCGATGAGGACTGGGAAGTTTCAGGCTGCTGCCTCGGTCTCAGGGCAATGGGTTGATGGTCAGTGGGCAACTGAACTGGGCACAGTCCTGCCCACTCTGCCCTGTAAGTGTGGCTGGGGTGGGAGCCCCAGGTGAACCCCTTTGCTCTCCCCAGGTGGTGCTCAGTGAGGCCTCGCCTGGTTCCTGTACAGACAGGAGCGATTCGGCAGGGGTGTGCTCCGCACCCTGCGCCTCCCAAAACCAGGACGCTCAGACCCCGTCCGGATCTGGCTTGTGGTTCCTCGGAGCAGGGCAGCAGTGCTCCCTGCCCCAAACCAGCCTGACCTTAATGCAAACTGCTACGCCTGCCTCTGCCCTCTTCCTGACCTTCCGACCGCCCGCTCAGCGGCCCCGCGTCGACTTGCGAGTATCTGAGATGAAATCAGTGATGTGGGTCAGCGGGAATGCAGCCGCGGGCGCTGGGAGCATCCGGGGAGGTGCAGCTGGGCTGAGACGTTGTCCGTATCCCATGCTCCCCCAGAAAACCACCCGTGTTACCCTGATGGGGAGCAGATTCCTGCCGTGCTTCAGGGCAAAACGTGCCTTTGATTTTTGGATGGGTGCTGCCCAGTGGCCGGCTGGACTAGGAGGGGGTTTGCGCACGAGAATTGAGGGGCTGCAGGCTGTCTGCCGTGGTCCCTGGGTGGAGGCTTTCAGGTCCTGGCCTCAAATTCTCCACTCAGCGCTGGATCCGTGTTTACCAACAGCTTTATCCGTTCTTATTCCAGGTGACCGGTGCCTCCGGAGAGGGGACAGATGCCGTAATCATCCTGGAAAAGACTCCTTTCCAGGAGGAGAAGCTATCGGACCTGCTGAAGAAGCACACGAAGCTGGAGCTGCAGATGCGCAACGACATTTACAGCACGTACCACCTCTATCCTCCCCCGGAGCTGAGCGGTGAGCGCTCTCGGCCTTGCGTGGGGGGGATCTCGGGAGGCTCTCGCTCCGTGCCTCGGCTGCGGACTAGCGGTCGTGGCTGGGAAGCCGGTCGGTGTCCTCCTGCCAGCTCCGGAGGGGAGGATGCAGCGAGACAGGCCAGGGCCGCTGCCGAACCTGACCACGCTGCCCCGGTTGTGGTTTGGCCGACAGCAGCAGACCTGGCCGAGGCGGGGAGATCGGTGGATTGTTACCGCTCTGAAGGTGACGTCTTACTCCCGAGGCTTTGCGTGCTGCCTTGTTTCACGTCCTTTTCCCTGCGCTGTCAGGCACTTAGCTCAGCTAACGAGTAGCGGGCTGTTAAATGGCCCTCGCTTGATGACTTGCAATCATCTGCCTGTGCCTTGATGTAAAGTTGAAGAAGGGCTCGTGGATCTGAGAGCTTTCCTTGTGGTTTTATTTTCAGTGATGTCAGTTAATCTGGTAAGATGTTGTCTCTCCCCGTAAGGTTTACCTTGAAAACGATCGCTGCAGGGCGCGTGTCAGCTTCTTCGCGTTCCAGGGTATCATCTTACGTGCTTTATTTTTGTTGCCCGATGTCGCCTGGTAAGGACAGACAGGTAGCATGTTTGCAGGGGGATTTAAATGCTGGTAGCCTCGAGTGCCTGGGGCAGACAGGCACCTGGCCTCTGGTTTGCAAGCCTCTCCCTGCTGATTTTACACATCTGTGTGTTACGAAACCTGATTAATAACCGAGTACGACGAGGTCGGATGAGCGGGTTGGAGAGCTTCAGTGGAAGGCTGTCGTCCTGCGAGACGGATTCTTGTCATGGTGGAAAGGCGTCCGGCGATTGCGGCGCTCCGCAGCCGCCGCTGCAAAGCAGGGCTGCTCTTTCGGCAGGCTTCGATTTAACGCTGCTACGTGTTTAAATTCTGGAAGCGCAGTGATTAATTAGCGTCGAGACTTCCGTAAGCACAGTGATAGCCCAGCAGGTTTAACAGAGTCAGAATTAATCAGAGCGATAGCCTTAAGTAAGAAGTTGTTGTGCTCCTGAATTACATTTTCGGGATGTTTGATCTACTTTCCTGAAAATGCTCCTGTTTTAGCGCTGTTTCCATGGTGTAGGAGGAAGCGCTGCCTGGCTTTGGGAGCTCGCGAGTTGTCCAAAGCTGCTCTTGTCCTGTCGAGGACTCAAAATCAGAGGTTTCAGCGTGACAACGGCACATTTCAGTGGCAGGAGAACACCGTGACACCACGGTTGTGGCGGATGCCCTGCGTGGGAAGATGTTAAAGCTATGCTTCGTCGGCTGGAAAGACTCCTGCGTGGGCGCCCGCTGCGTTTGAGGCTGGCAGCGACTCGCAGCGATTCCCACGAGGTGGCATTGCAAGACTAAAATCCCCTGGGCCGCTCCGGTGCTGGCATTTGACTTCCTTGTAGCGCTTTGCTGCAGCGCTATATAACTCCGTCGTCACTCCGATAGCAAAATTTTTTTATTTAATTTAAGATTTGCCAGGTGTGAAACACCTCACCAGGGTGAAAGGGCTGTTAAAGGGTCGCTGGTCTCTGTCAGTGCCGCGCCGGGTCCTGCTTTTTCTGAGAGGCTGGAGCAAAACCGGGTGAATCTGGGTCTTCTCATGTCCTGTTTCTGCCCCTTAGTTAAACGATATCCTCGCTCGGGTTGTTTCTGCCCCGCGTAGCCACGCTGTTTGTTTTACCTGTGGCTGTACCAAACCTGCTGCGCTTTCGGATGAGTGTTCGTGCCGTTCCTCTTGCAGGTTTGAACGGGGGAAAAAGCCTCTGGCTTCCTTCTGCTGAAGTTTATCTTTTTAATTACTTTAAAAATTGCCTTTAAAAGGCAGCTTTTGCGGAAACGTTACGCTGCGGTGCATCTTTGCTTCCCAGCCCTCTCCTTGGCATCGCTGGGCTTGCTCTGGATCCTGGGCAGGAGATGTCTCGGGGACTGCGGACGCCGGTGCTGCCCTCCAGGCTCCCCAGCTCTGACCGAGGAGGCTTCTTCCTTCGAAGAAATTTAGAGCCAAATAACTGGTTTTTTGGGCATGTTGCGTGAGCTGCTGGTGGGCAGCTGGGCTGGCACCAGAAGAAACGTTCGCGTGCGTCAGGAGGAGAAGGAAATTGCCCTTTTGAGCCGAGTCGTGGCCTGGGGAGGGAGTCGACGTGAGGAATGCAGCTCATAAATCTAAAATGAAGGAGGAGAAATTTCCTGTAAGGCTGCAGACAATGTCAAGGCTTTTGAGAAATTCCTGGACGTCGAGTGATCGTCAAGCGAGCCCTCGCACGGGGTCTGTCTCAGTCTCTTAGTTGCAGGATTAGAGAGATACAGGGTTTTATCTCCCGGCGCGTGCAGCTTTACACCCGGTTAACGTGATGCGGTAAAAGTATTTTGCGGAAAAGGTCAAACTTCGGCGTTAAGGAGTTCCTTTGAAAAGTCGCCGTGCCCCGCAGAAGAGGAATTCACCTCGGGGATTTCACAGCATCCGCGGCCGAGCCGCCCCCACCCCAACGCTCAGCTTCTCGCTTTCCGAAGGGAAGGAAAACCCTCCGCCCCGAGGAAATCGCCACCGCAGGTGACTCGGCGACATCGGGCGCCTTGCTGGCCTGAGGAGCTGCCTCCGGCTCCCTCCGCTTTTTTTGAAGCGCGTTTCTCGATGCCGCCTTTGTGGTCTGAAGTCCCCCGGGGGTGTGTGTGTGTGGGGGGGGCTCTTCGTTCAGCTGGAGTTTCTTGATAGCTGAAAAATGGGTATTTTCTTCACCCTCTCCCCGCCTCCTCGTTTAAGTGAGTCGGATGCTGTTCCCCGCCTGGAGTCAAGCTAACCCAAGCCCCGTGCGATGAAAGCTTCTTTTGTCTCGGTGGTAAAAGAGCCTGCGAGGCTGGGCCGGTCGCTTTGTTTGCTTGGTGAAGGCAGAGAAAGGGAGGCCGAAAGAAGCACGTTACCTGAGCGAACGACTCCTCTCTGCCCTGGGAAGAGGAATTTCGCTCTGCTGCTGCTTAAAGATGGAGATTTTTAGGGCTGAGAGCGCACCGGCGTGGGGATGTGTGAAGACAGCGCCGGTCAGAAAGAGGACCTCATCTGTCTCTTGCCGGTTTTACTGGCCACTAGGAGAGACGTGTCAAGGTTAAAATGGGAAATAACATTTGCAAACTGGCTTAAGAACGGTCAGAGTTTATCTGGAGGGCAACCCAAAACCACCCGACGAAGGAGAGGGGAATTGGTGAGCACGTTTGCGAGGAGGAAAGGTGTCGGAGAGCGTGCCCTCTGATGGGAACCGCCCGGCTGACAGCGAAGGCAGGCCTGTGTGACTTATTTTAAGGCCAGTTGCTGGATGTTGCCTAGATTTAAGAGGCAGCTTATGCCTCGAGGTGTGGAGGAAGCCCCAGCTCTGGGACTCTCCTTTGCAGGGGGAGCGAGGGCTGCTTTCATAGCAGGGGAAAGATATTTTTTTTTTTTTTTTTTCCTGCTGCCAAAGGCTTGTCTGCAAAAGCCAGATGGTTCGAGCAACGCGTTTCCCGATAACATCCAGCTCCTGGTGGTGCTCGCACCCGTTTAGCAAGGAGAACTTGCTGTTTCCAGCAAAAAGCAGCCTCTTCTTTCCCGGCTGCTGAGGGATGTCATGTTTCACAGCACCAAAGCCGTGCCGGCGTAATTCAAGGACTCTTATCAGTCCTTTAAGGAGTCTTTATTCACTGGGCATGGCTCATGCCTGCGCTGCAGGCTGAGGCTTATTAAAAATGTCTAAAAACGAGCCCATCGGGAGATTCTCCGGCTCCATCTCTCTGACACAGGGTGGAGAAATTGTGGGAGAAATGGGAGAGCGTGGAAGGAAAGTATTCAGTCGTGCAGGAAGCGATACATATCCCTGCCTTCCCAAGCCCCAAAATCCTCTGGTTTCAGGCAGCGAGGAGCTGGAGAAACTTGCACGAGCTGCACGGGGAAGGTTGGTTCGTCTCCCGGCGTTTCCATGCTCCGCCTGCCTGGGGGGCTTGCCCAGCGAACAAAACCCTTTGGCGTTTACACTTAAATAAAAAGCTAGAGCCTGAAGCGGTGGGAAACGCGTGGGGTGGTTTGAGGGACGGTGGGAGGTATCACCGTGCTTTTGCTCTGTTTTTTTTTTTGGGAGGGGGGGTTGGTAACCTGCAAATTTCCTCTTCGCCGTGGCTGTTGCAGCTAGAGCCCACCGAGTCCTCCTCGGATGAGAGCCTTGGCAGAAGCCCCCAGCAGCACGCTTGGCTTGCCCTGGCATCGGAGACTGTGAGCTCTTGCAAGCTTTATCCTTTTCTTTTGTGCTTTTTATTTCATTCAATAACGAGAGCCCCAGACGTTCGAGGCAAAGCCGTGGTCGTACATGCTTGGGGGTGGGTTAAAATTAGGTGTTCCCCTGTGACTGCTGCGCAGTTGTGATCATAAAACCAAATAAGCTACGTTAATACAGCAGGGGGAGGTTGTGCTTCATTATATTTAGTTAGGGCTGCGTGGAAGGAGCTACCAGACGATGGGAAGACGGCGCAGAGCTGTGTGCAGCAGGAAAGAGGCTTGCAGAGTAAAGGAAAACTTGCAAGAATGCAAATGCGACTTTCTCTGCCGTTTCCTGGCACCTTCCTGCACCTGACGATGGAGTTGATTAGGCAGATTATAAGCCAAAGCTCAGCTTCTCGCGACCAAAGGGAGGAAAAAGCGCCCCTGTCCAAAACTAGAAACGGGTTGTTCCTGCCCTGCGTGCTTCTCTTGGCTCCCCGGCGTGTTTAAATCTATTTAAAACAAAACTACAGTGGTCAGTTTTAATGCAGCTGAGTGGGTCGGGAGGAGCGAGCGCGAGGCATCTCAGCGGGGCACCCTGACCTCCCCTCGCCGTTTGCACCGGCTTGAAATTGGACGTGCCGAGCTGGAGGGGGGGTTCGGCAGAGCCCGGGGACAGCGCGGCGTGGAAGGGCGTCGAGCCCGGAGTGCCTGCGATGGTAGGGAACGACTGATCGGGCAATTCACCCTACGAAGGGTGTTTGAGGCGGACCTCATGCTCATCCGGGTTCCTTCAATTAAACCTCCTTTTTTTTTTTTTATAACCTCCAGTTAATTGACGGTCAGTCCTGACTTCCAGAATAAACCACAGGCGTTTCGTGGTGTCCCTAGGCTGGCCTTCAGGAAGACGCCGGCTGATGTGACTCAGACGCGAGCGGAGACGATCCCTGACCCTACAGTGAGCTTAAAAACCCACGTCACGTGTCCAGCGGTTCTTTACCCCCATTTCCAGACCAGGGAAGATTTCGGCTGCCCCACGGCGTACACGATTCTTTAACGCACGCGGAGTCTGCCAGGAGCAGGGCGGCTTTTGAAATGGAGCATGAACGCGGCCCGTCGCCAGCAATGGAAAAGACTTCGTGTCAAGCCTGGTCTTGCCGTGGATGTTTCCTGCGGCTGAGACTTTGCGTCCCGTGCGCGGGCTCCTAACGATAATCGGGCTCTGAGCATTTATCAAACAGCTTCTCTGGCCATAGTGATTTATGCTAATTAGCACTGCTGGGGCATTTCAGGGTTGATGAGACCTCTGGAAGGGGAAATAATCATTAGCGAGCCACAGCCTCTCCCCTCCCTCCTCTTCCAAACATCTGCTGCGCAACCGCAGCTGCACATTAAGGATTTCTCTGAGCTCGTGTTTGGTTTTAAAGTATCCAAAGTGGCTCTCCCCACCAAGAGCAGCCACCCCCCCCAATTTAGGGAGGTGCTGGAGAAGCCGTGAAGGGTCCTCCGCAACCCCACATCCCAGTGCGTTGCATGCACCCGCAGCATGGATGAGTTTCTGCTGCAGTCCCTGCTCTTGTTTTGGGGTAGAAAATTAAATTCTGGAAGTTTCAGCCTGAGGCTGGAGGTGGTATTTTCTTATCTTTTGCCTTTTTGTTTTCTCCCCGGCGCTTTTTAAGCGAGGAGCGGCAGAGCTACAGCCTTGTCTTTTTTTTTTTTTTTTTGCTATTACATCATCCCGCTAGAAGTGCTAATCGAGTCCTGGAAAACAACCTTGTTTGAACATGTGTATGGTGGGAATCAGACCAGACTGCCCTTGTGGTTTGCATTTTCATATTTCATGTTACCAGCATTTTCCTGTGGATTTCATTAAGCTGGGTTTGGCACGAAATGAAAAGGCAGAGTCTCCCAGCTTGTGCAGCGCCGACCTTAAAAAAAAAAAAAAAAAAAAAAAAAAAACAAAACAAAAAACAAAAAACACCACCCCAGAAACCAGAAAACTAAAAAAATATAAAAAGAACCACCCTAAATCCTGGCTTTAGGAACAAATAGATATTTATATTCAGTGTCTGGCTGGCATATATACGTCTATAAAGCTGTTTGGTACCCCGGTGAGTGCGCAGCCCGTGGTTTTTGTGACCGTGGCAGAGCTTGGGCATGAGCTGCGGCGTTTGCTGCGCCCCAGCCACTTGCTTCGATCTGCTCGGGGTTTGTCCGGGCTGGAGCGGTGGCAGGCTCTGTATCGCGCGTCTAATCTTGGCCGAAGAGGGATATTTTCCGAGTGTTCTACAGCCGCGGGTAAGATCCACTGCTGCCGAGGTCAGAGCTGCCGGGTCGACGAGGTGCGCGCTTGCATCGTGTTTAATGCCGCAGAAATTACGCGGCGCGGTTTTAATCTCAAGCTAAACAGAAATCGTTTTCCTTTTGCTAAACAGCTAAATGCTTTTTGTTTGGCGGCGGGTGCAGGGGAATCGGCCAGCCCTCTTCCCTCAGCTCATCCCGCGCCGCGTTAACCCATCGGCCTGTGTGGTTTGCTCCGGATCCGTCCCTGCATCCTGATGGAAGAGCTCTGGGAAGGAGCTGCTCCTCCTGCCAGCCCCGGCGCGGCCCCGCTGCTCGCAGCTCGCACCACGTCTGGTTTCGTGGCTGGAGAAAGTTGCTGGGTGCTTGCTCGATAACATCCCATCAGCTTCGGATTTAAATAGGAGGAAGATGCGTCTCTGCCCCCAGGCTTGTGTTTCTGTCCCGGTTGTTGACTCCCTCTTCCCTGGGAGCCCCAGCTCTGCCCCGATGTTGCTGATATGCCTGAAAGAGCGAGTGTGGGGAAAAAAAAAACCTTTCAGACAGTGAACTCCTCCACCT
Organism: Calonectris borealis; assembly: GCF_964195595.1. Taxonomy (NCBI): domain Eukaryota; kingdom Metazoa; phylum Chordata; class Aves; order Procellariiformes; family Procellariidae; genus Calonectris; species Calonectris borealis. Next base: position 7,879,967 of record NC_134335.1, on the reverse strand, counting down.
GAACTGGAAAGACAGGCCCTGGCTGTGTTGTCGGCTTATCCTTCCGCGAGAAAAGCAGCGGCAGCCCGAGAGGTTAAAGCACTTGTTTGCTTTCCGTGTCCGTTCTCCCCCACCCTGCTATTTTATCTTCTAAAAATGCGTTAGTGCGGCATTTATTGGAAGGGAAAAGAGATTTATCGGGGACTGAAGGAAGTGATGTGGGTTTCATCTGTGATGGTAACTGGGTAAACATGTTTGTTTCTAGAGATAAAAGCCACAGTGGTGCACCCCGCCACGGAGAAACACCTTCAGAAGTATCTCCGTCAAGAAGCGCACCTCATCCGTGAAACCTGGGAGGATTACAAGAACATAACGCTGCCCTTCATCCAGTCCCAGAGCTTCAGCGTCCAGGTATGGGTACCGCTGCTTCCCCTCCGCAGAGATGGACGGTTTTTTGGTCTCCTCCGACACGCTGGGCTGTCAAATGTCTCCTCCGAAGCCCAGGTTGGAGGCAGAAGAGTCGGGAGTGCTCTGCCCCCCTCTCCCTGGCGGTTGTTCTTCCGCGGTGCTGCACCCTCTCATCGGGCTGGGCAGCCTGCTTCTCAAACACCACCGGATTATTTCTGCTGGTCCTGAGTTGCGACGCTGCCTGCTGCGCTGAACGCATCCCCGTATCTGTCGGACTTTCTTGAGGCTGTCTGAGCTTTGGGGTAAGCTCAGCGATGCTCTCTTTCTCCCCGTCCTTCTGTCCTCTGGGGCGTCCTTCTCCATCTTTGCAGAAAAACGTTTGCTTTGGGGACATACCTGAAGTCGCCTTTCTTAAGGTTTCTGGAGAATTTCTGTGCTGGGGCGTTCCTCCTCCTTTCCGAGGGTGCCTCCCTGGGCGTTGGTGGAGTTCGCTGGGCTTTTTAGGAGTCTCTTGGGTGTTGTGGAAATGGAAAGGCACAGATTGCTCTTGGAGTCCTGCGTCACAACTCACTCTTCAGGCTACTCTGCCTTCCAGCCCTCCGGTCCATGGCGGAGCCGTACTTTTAGTGGTATTTCTTGCCCCAGGCGGCAGCAATGGACTTTTTTCCTGTTTTATATCCCCTTTGACCGTTCCTCTCTCTACCTTTCTTTAGAGACCAAAGGAACACAAGTCTGTAGGGACCAATTCATGCCAGCCTGGGCAGAAGGTGGGGAATAAAACAAATCCTGGGGCTGCTGAGGCAGTTTATCTATCCATCTATCTAATATCTACCTATCTAAAATCTATCTATTTATCTATCTACTAGTTTATCTATTAAAAATAAACTCCAAAAGCCAATCGACCACAGGCCTTGGCTATGCCCCCCCCCTCTTTCCTGCTGCCTTAAACAGCAGCAGAACGGTTAACAGGGTTTGCTGTTGCAATGTCTGTTTTCTAACGGCTTGCAGATGAACGTGAACCCCGCTTTCTGCGACTCGTACCAGAAGGCACCTTGCAAGCCGCAGTGTGCGCTCAATTACTCCTCGCCCGCCTGCTTTTCTTTTGCTCTGTCGTTCGGCTTTCTCGCCGGCAGCCAGGCTGCAACACCCATAACGTACAGGCGGCGTTTATTAGCTGGAGAAAGACGAGAGCATGTTTCCACCAGGCAGCAACCTGCAGGGATGTTTTCCCCGTGCTTTTGCTCCGAAGGCTGTTAGGTTTCCTGATGTAGCAGCTTCAGAAGTTGCTTGAGCTCGCTCTCACTGCCTCTTCCACCGAACGCTTGCGAGCTGATTTCTGTACGTGGAAACACATCGCTGGTGACCATCGGGAGCATCTCCCAGGAGATCTTGGTCGGCACGGTCAGTCCTTGACCTCTGTGATTTGATAATGCAGTTTCTTGTCTTTATCTAACTGGTTTTGACGAGCGGAAGGGGAAATGTGAAGGGTAACGGAAATATCGGCGGACTACAGAAGCGGCTCTATTTTCTGCTGGAGGATGCAAATTGTGGATGCTTTCAGTATAATCGTTTTATTGTGGTGCCAGGCTCTGGACCATGTGTTGTCCTCGCTGGGCTTGTGCTGGAAACAGCAAGAGCAATCAGCTGGTGACCTGCCCATCATGTGAGGCTGGGTTTAAAATTCCGCTCGTCTGATCGGTGAACTTATTTAAGGCACTGATAGTTCGGCACTTGTGAAAAGAGCAGGCATAAGAAGGAAAAACAAAGGGCAAACTTTCATTTCCTGCTGAGCTTCCTGCCCTGCTTTTCTTCCAGGGTCACAGAGCGCAGCGGTCTGGTGCTTTGAGAATCTAATCTTCTCTAAGATATTGTTGCGAAGAAGAAAAGACCAAAAATTTAAGCAAAAATAAAACCAGATCAAGGGCAGAAAGCTTTGTTTGTCTCCAAGGATATATTCAGGTCAGTTCACAATGATCCTGAGTTTTGATTGGATTAATTAAACTCCTGGCAAGGAGTTCCCCAAAAGGTCTGGGTTTTTTTATCTTGAGTGTCTGGCGTGCACAGAGTTCACTGAGCCAGCTTGTGTCTGCGAGACTGGCTGCATCTTCCTTACCCACCTGGGGCAAAATGTTTCATACCTAAATTTGATGGGGAAAACGATGTTTTGAAATGGTTTCAGCTTTCAAGCCCTAGCCGTTTTCTGCTTGCCTTGACTTATCTTCTAGGGACCTGGCCGGGGACTCCCTTGGCAGTCCAATACTTAAGATAGAGCACAAATTGCGTTGTGGAGGTGTGAAGAAGGATGCTCAAGCTCGGGTTGGTAGCCAGGAAAAGCAAAGGTGCTTTCTGCTCATCTTATTCTGTCACTTATCCCTGGTCGCTTCCATTTCGTAGCTGAAATTTGTCTCTGGATGGGGCTTTGCTTTGAAGGAGGAGCGCGGGGGGATAACCAGAGCAGGGATTACAGGCAGTCTGGAGGCTGAAGCTTGAAATATAGAGGAAGAAGAGCGGCGAGCTGTTTTCTAATCAGCCGGGAAACCAAGAGACGTGCATTGCCCAAGAAAACACAGGCCTTTCCCATTCGCCCGGCGAGTGCTGGCTGCCAGCAGCCGGAACCGCATCCAACCTCGGGCTCGCAAGCGATCCGCTCCTTCCTTTCCGAATAGGAAAAACCAGCCGAGTTCCCTCCCGGACCTAGCTGTAAAGGGTTTCGGTGCAACCTGGGAGGTAAAAAGGTACAAACAGCCCCGCGGTGCTGCGAGAGGCATCTGCTGAGCCCCACAGGAGCTGGTTTCCACCGCCGGGGTCTGCTGCGGGTTGCTGGTGTTGGTGGCTGATCTGTCTGAGTGCCGGTACCTGTCCGTTGCCCACCGGTGGGAGCACGGAGGAGGGATGCGGCTGCCCCTTCTAGTGCTTGCAGCAGCTCCCTCTCCGGCCACGTAAAAGCAGGCAGGTCTGGTTTATCGCTAGATCGCATCGGGCAGAACGATCTCCAAATCCTCTTAGGGGCAAATGCAACTATTTGTACGCTGGGCTAAACCATCTCTGTTCAATACCTTGTCTCCAGCTGCGGCCGGTTCTTAATACTTGAGAGGAAAACAAAAATCCCTGAATAATTTAGCTAGCCGGTGGTGCAGTGCCGTGCAGCGGGATCAGGAGGGTATCTTTTCACTCGAGTGCTCATAATAGCCTGGAGTTTGTTGTTGGAGTGTTTTATGCATAATTAACTACAAACGTTATCAGCCATGAAATTATTTGGTCACCTTAAAATCAAGTTATTGCTTTTTTTTTTTTTTTTTTAACTGTTCTACTTGTAGCGAATATGCACTAATCCATGAGCTTGGGCTAAATGTGCCTGAGGTGTTGGGTTTTTTTCCCTGCTGGTTTATAAATCGCATATTTCTCTTTCAGTGGGTGTATAATATCTTGGAGAAGAAAGCTGAGGCCGATCGAATCATCCATGAAAACCCAGATCCTCGCAATGGCTTTGTTTTAGTTCCAGATTTTAAGTGGAATCAAAACCAGGTTTGTTTGCTCCTCTTATCTTTGAAGGGATGCTGCTTGTCGGAAGGTAATCCAGAGGAAATGTCCACTTCCCTGCTACTAACAGCACTGTAATGAAAGTTTTAGTAGGGGAATGCGTCCTTCCTGTTCACGCTGTCGTTAAGTGATGATATTGCCAGGGCCTTTTATCACGTGCTAATTGTGGATGCTGCAAAACACAGGCTGTTCTCACTGCTGCCGGGCGATTTATTTATTAGCTTTGCTTTCTCTTTCCTGTATTAGCCCAAATGTTGTTGTGATGTGTTTGAACCTAAATCCAGCTGCGTATTTGTTCCTGCTGAACTTGTTTGGGTTTTTTTTTTTTTTTTTTTAATGCAAGCCTCAACTTTAAGTGCAAACCGGGCAGATGTGTTGGCCTTCGCTTGCTGCAATTAACTCTCCTCCACAAAATATTAAACAGATGGTCATTAGCTTATGAGCAGCGGCTTAACCCCTCGTGGGAGCGGCCACTCGTTGAAACGCAAAGGGTTTTAAGCCCAGGCTGTAATCCTAAAATGAGTGGCTCATTATTTCCTTGGGCTCTGGCTCCCTTTCTGTACTTCTGGGGATGTGCCTGGGGAGGTGAAACTCCGCGCGTGCAGCCCTTGAAGTCAGTGGAGTCAAAAAAAAAAAAACAACCACGTCCCCTTTGTCTTTCTGATCCTCAAAATGCTTCTGCAGGTGGCCGGGGAGGGGGGAAGTTACCATATGATTAAAACTTAAAAGCGGGAACTAAAAACCAAAAAAAAATCGGAACACAAGCCTGCTCATGGGTGAGGCAAATTCCGTATTTGTGTGCTGGGAGCACCTATTTGTGGTCTGGTGCTGAGTCACCTGGCAGAATGACTCGGGGAGGACAGGTGAGTAAGTCACTGCGGGTAGTCTCCGGTCACCGTGAATTCCTTGCACGTCGGCTCCTCGCATCAGGATTGCAGACGGATGGGCTAAAAATTGCGCTTTAGCTTTCTCTAGAGACCTGTTGTATCCGCATCTTGCGGCTAGCGTGGTCAGGGAGCCCTCAGATGATCGGATTTGTCTTTAGAGGAGGTTTCCCCAGGCTGCTGTCGCCTCTTGGTACGCCGAACAGGATCATCTTGATTTCTTCCCAACGGCTGCCGTCTGCAACAAGAACGCCGTCATCCCTGGGGCTATCCGGGACCTTCGCCTTGCCCGTCTCTTTCCCAGGCAGGCGAGCCAGCGTCCCGGCAAGGGCTGTCGGCTTTTGCCTTTCAGCCAAGGAATTTCTTCTTGGCTGTGGGTGACGCCGAGCCAGAGCTGATCCCGGCAGCCCCGGGGCTGCCTGTGAGCACCGGTTCTTTCTGCCGCGTCCCACCGAACAGGCGAGGCTACTAAATTAAACGAGGGAAGCGAGACAGAGCTCCTAGCAGGACTCTCCGAGCCTCCCCTTAGAAGTCCTTTCAACAGCATCGCCTCGCGCTAGCTTAGCGCCTTGCCCGCAAATGCTACGAATTCACCTCTAATTATTTCAGGTTGATTGACGAGAGGAAAATTTCTCGTTTGCATCGTGAAGTCTGCACGCTTGCTGCCAGCCTCGACCTTCTGGGCGCTGCGTCAGCTCCTGCTGCCCAACTTTGAGTTGGTTTCTCAGGGTTTGGTGTTTTTTTAATTTTTTTTTTTTGGTGTGGGTTTTCCCCCTACCTCCCCCCCACTTCTTTTGAGTTGGTTTCAAACCCGCAGGAGCCCCGAGGCGTTGCCTGAAACGATGCCCGGCATGACATCATTCAGGGCCTTTTTAGCAACAGGCTTATTTGTTTCAAACAGCAACATGCAGATGTTGTTCTAAGGAGAAGAGATGTTTCCTTTCCCTCCCCGCCAGCCAGCCCTGATCTGAAGAGGACAAGCTGATACGCCGTCTTTTTCTGGAGCTGTGCACAGGCTGCCTTGGAAATCAAACCGAACCATCAGCGTGGCTGTGCTGGCCGGGTGCAAATAGCAGCTTCGTGTTTTGAGAGCCCCGAGACAGGGTCCCGAGAGCATCTTTTGGTACAAGCATCTGTTTCCAAATAGCCAGATGGGTTTCTCTTCTCAAAAGATCTGCTGGGTCTCAAGTATCTAAACGCTTTGCTTTGCAGTGTTTATATTAGAAAGCCACTAACTGAGCTGAAGGAGACAGGGATATTTTATTTTCTTTTTTTTTGACGTGTAATGATCCGCAACCCTATGTCTTGTTAAACATTGAATTCGGTAAGTGCTTCGGGAGATGCCAAAGGTCTGGCTGAGAGCTGCTGAACGGACGTATTTTACTGCACTGGGGTTGTCCGGTGAGTGATTAGGTCTTGAAAATAGTTATTTATAGAACTGGTGCCACTGGAAAGTGGCCGGCTATTTGCACAGTGGAAGCTTTTCACTCGGAAAAATCGACAGTCGCAGCTTTGGCCGCTGCGATTCACTGTAAATCCTCGTCTGAGCGTGGAGATAAACCGTTCGCTTGCTCTGCAGAAAAAGCCATGCTCGGCGCGGCGTCCGCATGTGGGGGGTGCTGGCAGACCCCACAGCCGCCTGGGCTCGGGCCGGTGGGTGCCTCAGTTTCCCCCACGCAGCAGGGTGGGTGCCAGGACCTTTTCTGCCAGCCTCGGTCTGCACAGGGATGACGTTTTTGAGGTGCTCAGGGAGGTGGGAACGTGCAGGGGAGACGGCAAGTGCTGCGTTTACGGTAGAAAAGGGTTGATCGATCGATCTGCCTTTAAAGCCGAGAAGATATTTGTGATGCCGCTGTTTATTGGTTGGGGTGAAGCTGTCCTCTTCTGCTTTTTCCTGGACGAAACCCAATTTGTCCAAAAATGATGCTTGGAGGTGCAGCGGGTTTGTGAGCGCCTCTCGTACCGGGAGATCCATACTGGATTCCACCCAGCTTGGCTGCGGGTTAAACACGACGGCAGGTAGCCCCTGATAACACAGCCTAGAAAGCTGCGGTTGGTGCGTCGGGTCCAAAGTCCTCCTGTTTCTGTCCGCTCTTTCTGCGGTCACCTTTGTCACCGTCCTCCATCTCCCTGCAGCTGGACGACCTCTACCTGATAGCCCTCGTTCATCGCCGGGAGATCAAGTCGCTTCGGGACCTCACCGCTGAGCACCTCCCGCTGCTGAGGAACATCTTGCAAGAAGGCAAGGTAAGCGCGAGGCCGGTCCGACGGCCGAGGAAGAGCACGGCCTGCCTGCCGCAAGGTCGCTGCCTGCGTTCTCCGGCAGCTGCCTAACCCTTGCGCAGCATCTGCGTGGGGACCAGCGACCAAGAGGTGATGATACCTCACGAACCGCGGCTGCGCTGCCCTCTCTAGCGTCTGTCCCTGCTGCTCCGTCGGCGCCTTCCCCGGGGCGTCGGAAAGCCGTACCGCATTCGAGGCGTTTCGGGGGTGCTCGATATTTCTCCGTTAGCGGTGAGCTGCAGGAGTCGAGCCCTGTCCTCCTCGTGTTGATAACTTCCTTCCCAATCCCTTGACCGTTTTCACCGGCTGACGCGTTTTTTCCAGCCCCGTGACGGGGCGTGCTTGGTAGATGGATGCGCGATACCTTTCTCTTTCCTTCACTGCGTTCGAAATTTGGAAAGTAATTGCACTGGGGAAAGCGGAGATTAATTAAGAGATTAGTCAGGGGATTGTGGCATGCTGAGCAGCAAACCAAGCCGGCGTGCCAGAGTTCGCTGTTGCTGTTTATAGCTTTAATTACACCGGCTGGTAACAGGATCCCCATAACTTGCCGAGCGAGCCGAAGCGATAAGGGTGGAAGGGAAAACGATACGAGCGGAGAGCACGTCCCGTCACGGAGGGAGAAAAGTGGGGCGGCCGGAGGCGTCGCTCCATCCCTGCGGAGGCTGAAACAGAGGATGGGGATGAGCTCTGTCCTTCCCAACTTCTCCCTCTCCCTTGCTGTGAGGATGGAGGAAGCAGAAATCACTTCTGCCTTTCTCTCCGCCTTTTGTGCCATCCGGGGATGCTCCTTTCCGTCCGTCGCAAGGTCTGTCTGTCCATGTGCTGCCTGCCCCCAGCTGCCCGTGCCCTCGCTGCGCGTTGCTAGTCCCGACCTGTAGTTTTTGGTTTTTTTCTCCTTAGGAGGCCATAGCGAAGCGCTTCGGCGTGCCCGGATCCCAGCTGCGAATCTACCTGCATTACCAACCCTCCTACTACCACCTGCACGTGCATTTCACCGCCCTGGGCTACGACGCCCCGGGCAGCTCCGTCGAGAGAGCCCATCTCCTGGCAGATGTGATCGACAACCTGGCGCTGGACTCCATGTACTACCAGAAACGGGCTTTGACCTTCGCCCTTCGGGCTGACGAACTTCTGCTTAAGAAATTCCAGGAGGCAGGAAGAGTGTGAGCTGGCAGAGGCGCTTTTGTATCTTTTTATTTTTAATAAATGCCCGTTTTCGGGGTTTTTTTTTTTTTTAAAGGTTTTGGTGCTTATGTTTTTTTAACTCTGATTTTGTACGAATTGGGGCTGACGGCCCATTGCTATGGAAACCGTTCCTTCTGCTCAAGTCGATTAAAACATTGATTGAGTAACCCCTGTTAGTGTACTGGTTTTTACCAGGGTCTTAGCACCAGACTGGGCGCCTCTGGGATGCAGCGAGCAGAGGCGTTTGGGCAGGAGGGTCTGTGTGCATCCGTCTTCTCCACCCAAAAGACAGCCCCAGCCACCCAGCGTCAGCCCAAAGAGGGGAGTAGGCAGCAGGAGGGGGTCCAAGAAAACCCGCCGTCCTCAGAAAGCTTCACTTATTTCCTATGGATTTACCCCTGGGAGCGGAATTGCAGCTTTCCTGGGGCAGGGAGGGGTTTCTTGCTCCAAGTAAATCAAATGACTAACCCGAATCCTTGCCCCTCCCGGCTGGCCGCCGTGGGCTCTGAAGGCAAACTTCACCTCTACCCTGCTAATTAGTCATATATCTGGCTTAAATGAGCTCATTTAAAAGGGCAGCCCCTCCCTGACACAGGCTTCTCCAAAGTTTTGCCAGGATTCCTCAGAATGCTCATTAAAAAAAAAAAAACATAAATAAGATTGCTCTTCCTTCTGCCGAGGGGGTGGCTCAGCAGGACGGTAAATGCCTCCCTGCAGCTGGAGGGTCCGGCAAAGGAGCATCCCGAGACCCTGGATGACTTTGCTGCCGCTTTCCAGCTCCGGTGAGGTTTTTCTTGCTCCGTCGGTCAGATACCAACTTCTTCCTCCCTGCCTGACTCTGTTTAAGTGGTCCTCACGCCGTGACCCGGCGAGAGCTGCCCGCTGCGGTGGGAAAAACGCATTTCTGCGTACAGAGAGGCGTGGGCCGCCGAGCCAGCCGTCGTTTCCCCTGCATCTTCTCTGCCGGATACCAACCTGTGAAAACTTCATGAGTTCTCGCTGCCAAAAAGGGCTCTGGTTTCTGGTCAGCCGGTAACCAGGGATGTAATTGCAGGGGTGGCTACCCCAGTTATTTATTCCTTTCAACACACTGGGCTCTAAGAGGGGTTTTTTGGTGTGTTTTTTTTTTTTTTGCTGATGGGGGGGAAAAACCAGATGTGATTTGTTGTTTGCAGGGGTGCTCGGTGTGTGTCCTGTGATGGAGTGGTCCGGAGCCGGCTGGATTGCAAGTAGCATCATCAGAGATGCCCGGGGCTTTGTTCGGCTCATCCGATTAATAAATATTCAGGTCAGGCAGTTCCCTGCTACCTTTTAGCAGCAGGGAGAGGCAGAGCATCTGGACGCAGCCACCTTTTCTTACTTCGCTGCAAAAACGCAATACGTGGTATTGCCAGGGTAATCTGTTAGGGGAGTCTTTCCCTCTTGTTTCAGATCTACCCATCTCCTGAGCAGAGCACATCTGGGGCCGGAGTTGATTTAGGAGCTGGGGATCTGGAGATGATCAGCGTGGTTGGCTGTCCCCTGGCTCTTTGCATCCCTAGGTTTTAAGTTGCTAAGGGAAAGGGATGATTTTTTTTCGATACCAGAGCGTTTTCTGTGCCAAGAGGGAGCTTGGTTTCCCTGGGTGAGGGAACATCACCGTTTTATGTACCCACCTAGGTCAGCCTAGGAATGGAGATGGTTAAACAACAGGCGGGACCATCCTGTCACCCGGGAAGTTTCCCTGTTCTTCAGGTTCTTAAAAAAAACAACTGTCTTGAAAATAGATTTTCCGAGGGCTGCGACAGACGACCGAGCTTCCCATCTTCCGCAGACCATCTGTCTGCTCCCGCTGGAGGAATCATTTCTCCTGGGAGACTGGAAAGCGTGCTGCCTGGCCATCACCCGTCTCCTTTGGGAGCGGGGAGGGGGGATACGTGGAGCCCAGGATGGGGGCTGTCCCTGCCTGCCCCAAGAGAAGAGGGCAGGGGGATGCATTCTGATGGATCTTCAAAGGATTTATTGAGGTCTTGGGGCTGGGTTTGCAAAGCCAGACAGCGTTTCTAGGCTCTGGGTTGAAGAAGGGTGAGCCCGAGGTGGTCGGCAGGCGGCAGGACAAAGCCGGCTTGTGCTGGGCATGAATCGCCCCATTCTTGTCCCTCTCGAGCAGATGCTGCCAGCCTGGCCGAGGGCATCCCCCTCCTCTTTTATTAATAGATCGCGCTGGCCTGGCTCCTGCTTTGTCCTCGTCGCCCTTTCGGGAGCGTTTCGGCTGCGGCGTGGTGGCGCGAGGCCATCCTGGGGTGGCAAAACCTCTGCCTGCGCACTGGTGGGGCAAGAAAACGGTCCCGTTCCCCATTGCCCCAGCCGGGGCATTTTCTAAACCATTTTATTGATGTGATTTCTGAATAGCTTTGGGCCGGGTGATGGCATAAATTCACATCTCAAGCAGCCAGGATTTCCGCCCCCCCCCCCCCCCCCCTTTTCTTCTCCAAATTACTCGGCTCTCATCATGCTGAATTAATCTAACTGGCAATTTATCCTTTGTAAATTAAATATTAGGGCAGGGTGTAGTCATTAGCAATGACTAACTACCCAGCAAATGCTCGTGGCGTTCTGCTAAGGCAGCAAATACGTTTCCAAAGCACGGTATTTTCTGGTGGGTTTTAAAAACGCGTCGTCTACTGGAGCTGCGGTGGCTACTGGAAGCTCTTTGCTGGTCTTTGGGTCCACCCAAGGGGTCCCTCGGGAGATGGGTTACCCATGGAGATGTGAGTAGGCAAGGCTGGCACCCCGTACCTGCCCCGTGGATGCAGGACTGGTGCGCTCAGATGTCCTGAGGTTCCTACGGGGCGGACACAAGCGGTGTTTGCCGCTCAGCACGGGATCACCATCGTTTCCCCAAACCTTGGTGAAGCTCAAGCCGCAGCACTGAGACCTCTCGGCGTTGGAGATCCGGGCAAGGCAGCTCATCTGGGAGACGTGGAGCTGGAGCAGCCCCCCGATGTGCTGGGTTTGCATCTCTGCAAGGGCTTTTATTCTGCTCTCGCTCCTGGGGCCGTGGGGGGATGCTCCGGGATGGAGTCCATCACCCCCAAACGAGCCCATCCCACCATCATCAGCGGGAGGGAGCTGGGGACCGAGAATATCCTGGGAAGCGAAGCTTTGCAGCCTCTTTTAATATTCTGTCTTGGGGGCATGGTAAAAATAGACATTTGGGATGCATTATTATTGCTGGAGTTTTATTGAACGCCGTTTATTGTTTTCAGATGCAATAAACCTAGCCGGGGAACCCAAGAGACCGAAGGGTCTAAATATCCTTCAAGCAAATCCCAGCTCCCCCCGCTGAGCTGTGGCCCCAGTAATTACCCCAGGATCATCTACGAGCCGGTGGCAATTAAAGCCTAATTACAGCAGGCTTGCCAGTCACCATGGGTAGAACTCTCTGCCCCGTTGCCCCTCTTCTTGCCGGCAAGGAAACCCCATCCTACGTAGGTTGAGGGACGAGGAGAGGATGCTCTTCAAATATTGATGCAGTTTTTCGATTAGCCTTGGCAAAACTGGAGCCATCAGCTCAACGGGTATTTTATCAATTAATATTGTTGGCGCTGGACACCTCGGTCTTCAAACAGGGCTGGTGCCCTCCAGGTTCCCTCTATCTCTTGCTTTCCAGCCGGATAAAGTGGAATAAACTTTGCTGCCTTCAGCAATGAGCTGCCTACACCGGAGCCAATATTTCACATTATTTCCTATTTAAAAATCGGCGTTAATATCGCTAATTATCTCACGGATTGGCAAAAACCCACCCCAGCGCCGGAGGGATGGATTTAGAAATAAAAACCTCGAGGGGCTCGGCTGCTGATTTTGTGTATCGTGATGATGGGATGGAAATGAAATCCCGTGGGAGACCGAGGTGGCCGGGCTCGGGGCATTCCTGCGGTGGGAATTAATATCTCCGCAGGCCAAAAAAAAATACCCAATATTGAGTTGATGATTTTAAGCAAAGCCAAGAGCCTCTGCGCATCATCTCGTGGTGGTTCCGTGGGGGGAACGGTGTGAACCCCCGCCCCGGCGCAGCGTAAATCCCCGGTGGGGAAAGCATTGCCCCCTCCCCTGCCAAAATTTGCTGGGAGCTGCTTTTATTTTTGGGGAGATTTGTACCAAGTTGGGGAGGAAGAGGGGGGTTGAGCCCACCATAAGTTTGCCTGGGGAGGGGGGCTGCCCGCAGCGCTGTGATTTTGGGGGGTCCGCTGGGCATGGCGGGGGGCGGGCAGTTGTCCTCCCCCACCTCTCCACTGCCGGGGGATGTGGTGGGGGGGGGGACGGAGCGGGTGCCTGCAGCTCCCGGGATGTTCTTCCCCTCCCTCCCTCCCGCCCATCCCGGCTGTGTGCGCAAGCGTGCCCGCTCCCCGCCCGCCCATCCCCGGGCTGGCTCCGGCATCCCGCACCGGTCCCCCCCCCTCCCGCATCCTCCCACCGCCGCGGCCCCCCCCGCGCCCGCCCCATGGTGAGTCTGCAGCCTGGGGGGGGGGTCCCCCCGTGTCCGCGTTCCCCCGTGTCCGCGTCCCCCCCCCCCTCCATGACCGCGTCCCCCCCCCCCCCGTCTCCGCGTCTCCGCTACAAATCCAGCTGCAAAGCGGGTTTGCGAGCCGGTGGGGTTGAGCAAAAAAGAGGGGGGGCGAGGAAAAAGCCCACTAGCTTTTTTTTCTTTTGGGGGGGCTGGAGGGGTTGGGATGGCGGCAGAACAGGCAGCGCTGCCTGCTTTGCAGCTCCCAGGCAGGGTTTGCATGGGGGGGGGTTGCAAATTGGGGATAGGGGAGGACCCCCCCCCCCCGTTAACCCAAGCGTGGACCCCCAGAGATGCATCCCACGCCATCGGCATCGATGCCCTGGCGAGTGTGACACGCCGGCAAGCAAGAAAGCGGCTTTATTTCTGTTTTTTTTTCCTTTTTTTTAATTATTATTTTTCTAATTCGTGTAATTAATTAATGCCTGAGCGTGGTTGAGCTTCCAGGTGGCGAAGCGTGAACGGGCAGCGGCCAGAGGGAAAGCCCCCGCTCTTGCGATGCCCTTCCGGCTGCTGCCGCCCGATCCCCCGGCAAAACAAAACCCCGGCGTCTCGCCGGGAAGAACCGGCCTTCGGCATCGTTCCTGCCCACGGCCGCCCCTAAGGGAGGCGAACCCACCCTGAGACCCCCGGCAAAAGAGTTTCTGGCATCTCCCGATAGCGTGCGGGGGGCTCGTTTCGATGGGTACGTGCGATATTAATGCCCGGGCGCCGGGGTAAGGAAGGGAAAATCCTCCCGGAGGCCCCGGGGAGGGGAGGACGTGCCCCGTGTGCGGCGCAGGACGGTATCGCTCTTGCAGCGGCGTGGGCTGAGGATGATTTATTTAAGTGGTCTGAGGTTTTTTTTTTTTTTCCCCATCCCTGAGCATCCTCTGACCGGTTGATGGATGCGTTCCGGTAGCCTGGTGATCCCAAAGGGGTAGGAAGGACCGATCCTGGCGTGGACGGAGCCGCCGGCAGTGGGATCCGGGCATCCTGGTGCGGGATACTGATAAATCCCACCCCATCGTGTGCGTCTGGAGCCCTCTTCTCCCACGGGATGGGCTCGTTCTCGGGGGACGGTGAAGATGCTTGCCCCAAGGCAGCAGAAAAAGGTCTTTTGCAGGGTGAGCCGATAGGATTTTATTGTTCTAGGGAGCGGAGAACAAAGGAAAATCTTCCTCCGGGGGCTTTTTTGTGCTCCTCGGCTTGGACATCGGGTGTGGGATGCATTTTTCCCCGTCGGGTTAACAGAGCGATGCCCGCGCAGTCCTGGTGCCCGGTGGGTTGGTGCCGGGCTGCTCGGTGACTCCGGTCTCCATCTCTTAGCGAGATGAGCTAATTAAAGTCTTGCGGCCGAGCTTTTGGGAAAACCCTGCTGAATTTGCCTCTCTTCTCTGCCAGGCTCCCCTCCGGCCGCTCTCGGAGATGAAGAGGCCGGCGGCGGAGCAGGGGGATTACCCAGGCTTTGCCTCCGCTCGGGCTTTCCCCGAGTGACGCGGGACGGACACCCCGGGCAGGGCAGAACCCCGGCTTGGCGATGGAGCTGATGGTTTTAAGTGTGCAGAGAGAACCTTCTCCCTTCGCTTAGGGAAGGGGCTGGAGCAGACGGGAGGTCCACGCTGGTCACTGCTCTCGGTCTGGAGCTTTGGGGTCGGGGATCAGCCCCGGGGGAGGGATGCGCTGGGACTGCTGGCTGCAGTCAACTTTGCATTTCGACTTGTGTTGCGTTGCGATTGCCCTTCCCCGTTGCGTTGCAATTCCCGTTGCGTTGCATCGCGGCTCTCCGTAGCACGTGCCGGATCCCAGCCTGGGAAGAGCCGGGATCTTGAGCAGAGGACTCGGAGGTGGACTCATCCCGGGAGATGCCACCTCCGGCTCCGGTTGCTGGCTGTCCTGCAGGTGTGAGGTCTCCTCTTCCTACCCTGGCTCCTAACGACGTGTCCGACCTGTCATGAACTCCTAACATCCTTCTCAGCCGTGCTTTGCTGGACTCTCCCTAACCCCTGTGCTTAATTATCTCCATCATTAGAGGGCTGCTTGCTCCTCCAGCTCCGGGCAATGATTTAATAGCAACTGCTACGGGCACCAAATCCCAGGAGGATACGGGCTAAGGGCTCTGCGGAGGTAAATATAAGAGGAGAAACTGTCCGTCGACACTAATTTTAAGGGATGTTCCACCATGGAGATCTGTGAGTAGGGTGTCTTCCAGAGCTGGGACCGTGATGGTGACCGGAGCATCCTCCTGGTCCCTAACCCACCCATGGAGTGCAAACCCACCCGTGGAGTAAAAACATCTATTTAAGTCCGTTTTAAACTCTGGAACAACCATACTTACCTCTCCAAGCCTGGATTTTTATAGCTTGTGTCGTCCCCATGCTTGCAACCAACATCAGAGGTGGATGCCAGGCTGCGGGACGTGGGAATGCCAAGCCCAGCCCCGGCGGGACCGGGGCCCTCCACGTGCCTGTTTTTGGGGGGGGTTTCGGCCGGCAGCGATTCTCAGATTGAATGCCACTAATTAAAACTAATTATTTGGCAATATCTCTAAATCCCACATATTCTGTTACCTGTTCTCTTGTATAAGGCGACGGTTCCGTTGCTTTAGTCCTGAGTGTTTCAGAGCTGGTTCAGGCTGGACGTCTTGTTCTCACGAGCTTTTCCTATCGTGCTTTTTTAAAAAACATTTATTTTATTTCATTTTTTTCCCCCTTTTGGTTGGTTTCTCTGGGCATAGCGCAATGGCTGCATAAGGAATAGGGATGTGGTCCTCCTCCTGCGGAGGTTGGCGTCCCGGCTTCGCCCGCATCCCTATGGGGACCCCATCCCATTCTTCCCATCCCGGGCTGGGGCCGGTGACCCTCGTACGATGCCGTCGGGGACACTTGCACGAGCGGTTTTGATTTTGCAGCGAGGAAAGGAAATGATTTGACGCTTTCACGCTGCTCTTTGCAACTTCTGGTTCTCTTTTTTTCGGCGTTTCTTTTTCACGTCCCCTCGCCTTCCTCTCGCACTTGGACACCGGGCGGCTTCTCCCTCCTCCGGCCGCGATCCTCGTGTTTATTGAGCTTTTTCTAGGAAAATCTTGCGTCTTCTTGGGAAGGAAAAGAGAAAAAAAAAAAAAAAAAGCCCAGTTCTTGCTAATCTTTTGCGTTTCCAGCTGCTGACCCCTTGCATGTGACCGGGGCTGGGCTGGAAATTTTCCTCGGAGGAAGGAGAAAAGGATTTGGCCGACGGGGAACGGCGAAACCGGAGAAGGAGCCCCCCCTCCATCCCGGTTTTGCTTCGGACTGGTGGATGCTCGGAGCGGTTTCGGGCCGGCACGGGCTGCGGCTCCTCTCCAGGATGTGTTTTGCCGTCTGCCGGAGGCCGCCGAGCTGCGGTGCCGGCATCACTGACGGACGCTGCTCCCGGCTGGTCCGGCTCCGCCGTACCACGGATCGGCGCGGGATGGTGACCGCCGAGCCGCAGGGAAGGTGGGCGGGAGCGATGGAGGTGGGGAAGGATGCGGGCGAGCGCTTGCTTCGGGGTGTTCGGCGCGTGATGGGGCCGAAGCGGCGATTTTGGGAGAGCGGGATTTGGTAGGCGCCGGATTCTGCGCATCCCCCGTGGTTCCGACCCCGCGATAAATTGCGCTGGCACAAAGAGGGACGGGGCGCAGGTTTGCCGGCATCGCTCCGGCGGGATGCTTGGGGCTTCTCGAGCACGTAAGCTGCCGTGCAGGTGGTTTATATTAATTACGGGCAAGTTATTTATATAATGTCGATGTGGGCGTTAACGCGCGGTCGGGTATTTTTGGTTTTACGGTGTGTATTTATGCGCTGGCCGTGCGAAAGGGCACGGCGGAGCTGCAGGGGGGGCATTGGCGGGCAGCCTTACCTGTGCCACCGGTTTGGGTGGGTTTGACCACCCATGGGTGCTGCTGGTCCCTGTCCCACGGGCTCAGGGATGGCTGGAGGGGGCCCGGGGGGGGGTCCCCACTGCATCGGTCCCTGTCTAAGCTAGGGTGGCATCCTGGCTCTTCGATGCTGGGATGCTCCGGGGTTTGCCAAGCCGCTGCCACTCGAGGACCGTTGTGGGATGCAGCCCGTGCCGGTGAGGGATGCTGGGAGGTGGGATACAGCGGTGGGATGGGTGGTGCAGGGGCGCATCGTAATGCGAGCAAGGCCGTTTGAAACAACGCGGCGCCGGAGGAGGACTCCCCTCCCGACACCACGCCTGCGAAATTATCTCAACAGATCTATGGAGAGATTCCTCCTCTTCTTTGGGTTGTTTTGTTTTGTTTTTTTTTGGGGGGGGGTTGTTTTTATTACAAATCAGAATCAACCTAAATCACAAAGCCGCGTCCAGGTAGGACTGAGCAGGGAGCTGGCTTCCTTCCCTTCGTTATTTGCGGGTTGAAAAAAAACCACATACGCTGAAGCTTGTTTGGTTTTGGGTCTGTGAAGGAGGCTTTAACCTGAGCTCACGCCGTTGGAATTCCCCACTGCGCCTGGGAGAGGCTCCTCGCCTCCGATCGCTTCCAGATGCCGTTCCCGCTTCGCCTCTTCCCCTTCCAAAATGTCTCCCCCGGCTCGCCAGCAGCTTCGCTGAAGTTTTCCCGGCCGGATTCGGCATCCCGATATCCGGCTGGGCTGAGTCAGCCGAGCCTCAATTTTTTTTAACCAGAGTGTGATGCCGGCGGCGAGAGGTTGCAACTCGCCCCGTGGCCTTGCACAAGCCGGAACCCCGGGTCGGATCCCGCGTCAGGTTTTGAGCCTCTTGCGACATTTCCATGGGGTGGTTTTTTAATTTCCTTTTAAAATATCTATATATGAACCAGGCTGGAGTTTGGGGCTCGGGGTCCCTGCCTGCGCTGCCGAGCATCCCTGAGCCCCGAAATGGGGGGAAACTGAGGCAGGAAAGCGCCCAGCGAGAATTGAGGATGCTTTAACGCTGTGGCTCCAGGGCTTTGCTGCCAGCCGAAGATCCCCCACGGCGGGGAATAAAACACCCCTATCTGGGTGTTAAAACCCCATCCCGGCAGCTCCGTGGCCATCGGTCTCGTCCGACCCCCCCCGGTGTGGAGTGCGTGGGGTGGGGTTTTAGGGCACGAGGATGGATCTGGACCCGCCTGGGTTGGGAATGGAGGAGAGGGCTGGGGCATCGTGGGGAAAAATGGGGTGGAAAGTGAGAAATAAGGGGGGAAAAAAATGCAGAGAGAGGGGACGCAAGTGGATTGGGGGGATGTGGGACCGAAGGAGGACCGGGGTGTGGGATGTGGGGACGGTGTCCAAAATTAAGGGGAGCGAAGGGCTTTCGGGGTTAAATGCGATGCCGCCTTCCCCGTGAGGGGTCGAAGTGGAGAACAAGGCGTCAGGAACCACGTCGAGGGCTGGGAAGTCCTCGGGCCCATCCCTGTACGATAACCAGCGCCGCTTCCAAACAAAAAAAGAGAAGAAAAAAAAAAAAAATAATCGCAAAGACCCGTCTGTTCGTCCACATACGGGCTCAACAGGTCCGCCTCTGGTCTTTGGGGTGGGGGGAGCCGAGGGTGGCCAAGAGTCTGGCTTTCAAAGCACGCTATTTACGCAACAAAAAAAAAAAAAAAAAGAAAAGGCGATTTGTCCTCAAAAATATTCGCCCTTTTTTTTTTTTTTTTTATGGCGGGGCGATGGCAGCCCTTGCTGGCAGGGTGGGGAGGTGCAGGCAGCTCCTGATGAAGGGCTGGAGGAGCTGGCGGCGAGGGGGGCTTTTGCACTAAAAATATGGGTGAACACAAGGGTTCGGTGCCCCGGCACCGCGTTAGGGTAAGGGGAGGATAAAACCTGCCCCGGCGCTGCCCTGCATCTCCCGGCAAATTCGGCTTTAGCATCCTTCAGCATCCTTACGGTCCTTCGGCAGCTGCCGTGGAGCTGGGGCTTCCCAGGCCCCTTTGCTACCTAATTAACAAAGTCGCTGCTTAATTCCGACTGCATTTACAAGTTAAATTGACAGATTATCTGTATTATGCAAACGCATACTTAAATCTTAATTATTTATTTGCCTGGCTGGCGTGAATGCACGGAGTGTCTGTAAATCAGCGGCTTTAAGCCTGGGGATGCTCTTCTCTTGGAAGCACGGAGTTTTGCTAAGAAATAAACCCAAAATAGGCTTTTTTTTTCGGTCTGATGGGGGATGCTAAACACGCCAGCTTGGAAACAGCGGCGATTTCTCGTGCATATTTCTTGCTTTTTTATTTTTTTTTTTTTTAGGGAGGTTTTTATCGCGGGAGGCTTGTCCTTAAATAGCGGTCGTTTATTTTTAGGTCGGTCGCTGCTTCGGATAATCCGGCTTGGCTGGGCAGCCTTGCTTTTTCCTCCCATTCTTGGGGATTTAGTAGAAATAGGTTTATTAAATTAATAAAATAAAATCTAATAAATTCTTAATTTAAGTAAAAAAAAACCCGGTTGGGGTGGAGGATGGGGGTTTCTGAGGGTGGTGGTGGCTCTTCCGTGCTCTCCCGGCCAGGGAGCATCCGCCAGGATGCTGGGGTGAGGATTAGCAGGGAAACATCTCTTGAAAAATTGCATCCCCCACTGGAATTACACCTTTGGCTCGGCCGAAGGACGGCCGGGAAGCGGCCGGATTATCTCCCACTAAATACCTGCCGGATGAATAAGCTCCTGGTCCCGGGGCGATAGCGATCGGGGCGACGTGAGGGATGTGCCGGGCTTGGAAACACCTCGCTCGTGCCAAGGAGAGACGTTTTCTCCGGAGGAGGAGGAGGAGGAGGATGAGCTCACCTGGATTTTATTCCCCTCCCAGCCCGGTTTTTGCTCTCTCCCCCCTTGGGAGATAGTTTTAACCGAGGGAGACTGGCGCTGGCGATGGAGCGCCGACGGACGGACGGACGGACGGCTGCCTTGCTTCAGGTCTGGCTGGTGGAAGGAGGAGAAACGCCGTCTCCGTCTCCCCCCTCCTCTTTTTTACAGCCCCCCGGGGGAGGGGGGGTCCGGTCCTCGATGGGAGGGATTCGGTGGCTCGTCCCTGCCCTGCGCGTGTCCCCTCTTGCCTGCGCAATTCCCCAAAAATCCCCGTGCCCCCCGGGGATGCTCCTGCGCCGGGGCTGAGCCCCTCAAAGGACTGATCCTGCCTGGCTTTAATCTTTAATAGGGGAAGGGATGCGGCCGTTGGGTTTTTGTTTTCTTCCGCCTGAAGCCGCGAGCATCCCGGAGCGGAGACGTCGGGGGGGCGAGCTCCTCAAAATTGGAAATTGTTATTTAAATGCAGCCTGGTAGGCAGGAGGGGAAACTGAGGCAGGCGGTGTAGCTGGGAGCCTGGGGGAGGTACAGGAGCAAAATTCAGCTTGTTGAGGGTTTTTGGAGGGCGCTGGGATACAGGATGTTCATTTTCTGCTGGGATCAGCTGCCGGATGGGCTGAGCCGCCCGCGGCGAGCGGTGGAGACGACGGCTCTTGACCTGCCGGACGCCTGAACCGCGATGGGGTTTTTTTCTGGACCTTGAGCTGGGAATGGCCGATTGCATCGGCTGGTGGGGGGGGGAACCGCTCGGGAGGCTGGAAAACAATCCCGGGGAGACGGGCAGCGATCCGGCTCCCAGCTCCTCCAGTCGAGCTGGAAAGACCAGCTTTGGGCAAGACCTGGGATCCTCCCTCGCAGGGCCCGTGTGCTTTAAGGGATCGCAATCGTCTGCTGATCCAGGGCTGCAGCATCCTCCGGGAGGATGCTGGGGGGAAGGAGGCATCCCCTTGCCCACCCCCAGGCAGCTCGGAGCATCCTCCTCCTCCTCCTCATCCTCTCTACTGCTGCGCCGTGAAGCGCTTTAGCAGGAGGTCCCCCGGGGAAGAGTTTAACCTCGTTAGCGAATCCTATAATTCACGGCTCTAAATAAAAAGGCTCCCTGTCGGCAGCAACGGGGGATGCTCCGGTGGATTCAGGGCTGCTGGTGCAGGAAGGTGAATTTTTTGGGCGCTTGCAAAGCGGCCCCAAGCGCGTCTGGTTTGGCTGTTGATTGCCCCAAGCCCTCTGGTTTAATTGCTTCACCCAGCAAATGGTGGAGGTAGGAGAAAGCTTTGGCCCGGAGAGGGAAGATGTGGGGCTGGGATGGAGCCATCCCTCATCCTCCCAGGGAGAAGTACCCAGCCTCGATGATAGGAGAAAGCATCTCGGTGGTTTCCTTCCCCATCCCTTGCTCGGGGACGTGCCCTCTGTTAAAATTAACGGGGCGTTAAGAGCCGAGCACGCCTTGGGCAAGGCTTGCACCAGCGTGGTGGCCCCCAGCATCTCTCGCATTCACTTTTCCCAGCTGGAGGAGGTGGAGAGAGGTAAGGAAACCTCCTGATTTCCCCTTGGAAGCATCTTCTCTGCCTGGGCTCGAGCACCGGCTGCGGAGAGAACCTTGCTGATGCTGTCCAGGCCACCCTTCCCCATCTGCTTTGCCCTTCCTTGCACCAAACCGGGCTGAGATTGTTCCTCACGTGGTTTTTTTGGGAGAGCCGTGACTCCCATCCATCCCACCGGCACGGAAGGAAGAGCAAAGCTGGTTCCCGACTGCTAACTGAGATAGCAATGGGCTCGCTTCACCTGGCTGGCTCGTTTTCACCCCACCTTGCTGCTCATTAGCTGGGGTAATTAAGCTGGATGCAGAGCAGCTGTCCTCACAGAGAGGCTTTTCTTTGAGAAGCAGCATGGCAGAAGGGTTTCCAGGCACAGCAGCTCCTCGGCAAGGCTTTTCCTTCCCCAAGTCGTAAGGATATCACAGCGCGGGGCGAGGATGCGTAATTCGGAATGTTTTGGGGGAAGAGATGCCGGAGACGTGGGGCTAAGGAGCGTCCTCCGCGCGGGAAGCCAGGAGAGCTGCGGAGCATCCCAGGACGAGCAGGGCTGTATCCCTCTTTCCCTGGTAAAGGGCATCACCCTCTTCCTCAAAACCCCAGTGAGTCACGGAAGGGGATTTTGGTGGGAAAGGCTAAAAGATGTTGGGGAGACCTGCGGCGAGGTCCGGGCTCTCAACCGCCGCCCCTCCTCCTTAAAAGCAGCTGGGAGCCCGGCCCTGGGTGCTGCCGGAGGAGGTGGGTGGCTTTGCGGAGAGCGCAGGCATCCTTCTGCGACACGTGATGGCTCGCCGGGGCCCTCCTGTTGGTTCCCCATCGGAGCTGCCCTAGGTGGGGATCGATAGGGATCCGCCGGATCCTCCGAAGGCGGCTGGCTGCTAAGCGAAGCATCCCTCGCGCGTAGCCCTAAGGACGCTCTCCCTTTTCGCTTTGCCAGGGGAAGAGAGGATGGCCTCGTAGATCCCGCCGAGCTCCTGCCTGCTCTGCCTGGACCAAGAGGACGGACCGTAAGTAGACGCAACCTCCTGCCGGCTTTTTCCTGCCCCGACGGGGACCGGCTTCAGCCTCTTCCCGCTGCTGGGGATGCTGGAAAAGATCTCCCCTGAGACGAGCATCCTCCTCCCGGCATGGCTGATGGGGTTAACGGAGCGTCGAGGCGATGCTGGGGGTGCAAAATGATGGAGTGGGTTATTTTCTGAATATTTTCCTCCGCGGTCCTTAACGTAGGGAGAAGAGAGCAGGGGGGGGATGCGCAAGCGCACCGCTGTAGGGGCAGGGGGGGTAAATCCAGCCGGCTGCTTCACCCCGGAGATTTTGGAGCCGGAGGACTTGAGCTCAAGGGTGGGGTTACCCTGGGGTTTATGCTACCCTAAAACCGTCCCATTTGCCGGTGCAAAACAGGAGGCGTGGAGGAAACGACGGGGAAACCGCAGGGCTGCCGCGGCGGGGGGGGGGTTAAGGTGGCACTTGGAGCCTTGCAAAGGGGACGGCAACCGGGCAGGCGGCTTTTGAGCCCCTAAAAGTGAACCCCTGTAGTCAAAAGCCACTGGGGACGGTAGCTGCCTGTGGGATAACTCAGCCCTGGGGCTTGAGATCCCTTAATTTCCCACTTTCTTTACATGGGGAGCTGGGGTGGGATCCGGGCGTTGCTTGGGTTGGGGTTGGAGATGGGCTGGAGCACCTCGATGGTTTCGGTTTTTTACCGACCTGGACCGTTCACATCCCCGCTCCGAGGGAGCGGGTGCTCCCTGCGGATGCTTCGCCCGCCGCTCCCGGGGGAGCAGGCGGCGGGGCAAGGCTGCCTTCACCCTGCCTGCACCCCAAGACTCCTGCCTTCCCCTTTCTGCTGCTTTATTTTGGGGGGAGGGTGGGGGGGCGTTAGACCGAAGCGCAGGTGCAAAGCCGCGTTGCCAAAGCCGCTCTCGCCGTTGCCGCCCGCATCCCTGGGCGGTCCCCGAGGATGGAGGTGCCGGCGAGTAAACACGGCAACGGGGTGATGGTGGCGGCAAACGGGGACCGGCTGGGGCAGGTAGGAGGAGGGGGTGGCCGGACCAACGCCGGGGGCTCTCGAGGCTCGGCGATCAAATCCCACGGGTATAAAGTCGTTGCCGGTAGGTGCCCGCCCTCGTCTCGTTAGCGTGGGGTTGTCCCCCCACGGGCGGCTCAGCTCTTCTCCGGCAGCTCGACTACGACCTCCGGGTTATAGCCAGCTGCGTCCGGCAAAAAGGGTCTTTATTTTATTTTTTTAAATAGGAAAAGAGCGATTAAACCTGTATAATATAAATAATAATATATAACCTATAATAATGTAGCCTAACGCACCGAGGATTACGGAGTTCAATCCAGTTGGCGGCCGGTCACGAGCGGTGTTCCCCAGGGCTCAGTGCTGGGGCCGGTCCTGTTCAATATCTTTATCAACGATCTGGACGAGGGGATCGAGTGCTCCCTCAGTCAGTTTGCAGATGACACCAAGCTGGGCGGGAGTGTTGATCTGCTGGAGGGTGGGAAGGCTCTGCAGAGGGACCTGGACAGGCTGGGTCGATGGCCGAGGCCAATGTATGAGGTTCAACAAGGCCAAGTGCCAGGTCCTGCACTTGGGCCACAACAACCCCAGGCAACGCTACAGGCTTGGGGAAGAGCGGCTGGAAAGTGCCCGGAGGAAAAGGACCTGGGGGTGCTGGTCGACAGCGGCTGGACATGAGCCGGCAGTGTGCCCAGGTGGCCAAGAAGGCCAACGGCATCCTGGCCTGTATCAGAACTAGTGTGGCCAGCAGGAGCAGGGAGGTGATCGTGCCCCTGTACTCGGCCCTGGTGAGGCCGCACCTCGAATCCTGTGTTCAGTTCTGGGCCCCTCACCACAAGAAGGACATGGAGGTGCTGGAGCGTGTCCAGAGGAGGGCAACGAAGCTGGTGAAGGGCCTGGAGCACAAGTCTGATGGGGAGCGGCTGAGGGAACTGGGGGTGTTCAGCCTGGAGAAGAGGAGGCTGAGGGGAGACCTCATCGCGCTCTACAACTACCTGAAAGGAGGTTGTAGCGAGGTGGGGGTTGGTCTCTTCTGCCAAGTAACAGCGATAGGACGAGAGGAAATGGCCTCAAGTTGCGCCAAGGGAGGTTTAGATTGGACATGAGGAGAAATATCTTTACCGAAAGAGTGGTCAGGCCTTGGAACAGGCTGCCCAGGGAAGTGGTGGAGTCCCCATCCCTGGAGGTATTTAAAAGACAGGTAGATGAGGCCCTTAGGGACGTGGTGTAGTGGGCATGGGGGTGTTGGGTTGACGGCTGGACTCGATGATCTCAGAGGTCTTTTCCAACCTGTATGATTCTATGATTCTATGAGGAGGAGGCCTGTAGCTCCTCTGATGGCATGGGGTTACCCCGGAGGCACGGGATGCTCGGCTATACCCACGCAGCCGGTGTTTCGGGGCTTTGGGTCCCATCCCTGTGTTTTTCCTGCTGCAAGGTTTAAAAAAAAAAAAGGTGAGAGAGGAGAGGATGGCGGCAGCGCCGGCCTGAACCGGGTTTGGGCTCCCGGGCACATTAAAACCAACAGCGCCGGGGAAAGGCAGGAGCAGCCCGGATTCATTCTGGGGACGTGCCGCTGTGGAAATATCCGTCCTACCTGAGCTTATTTGCTGTTGCCACCTCTAAAATTCCACCCGTGTCACGGGAATAGTTTGGTAAGGCTTACATGCCAACGAGGGTTTGTTTTTCCCTATCATATCTTTGGCCGGGTTACTGTGAGCCTAGGATACCACGGGCTAAGGAAACAACGCTGCCTCTCCTGTTAAGAGGCAATTAAGATTCCTTTAAAGTGACTTGCAGGGCTCTTAAAATAGGATAAACGTGGGTATTGGCGGCACGGGCTGGCTCGCTGCGCCCTCGATAGGGCCACGTCCGGTGTGGAACGGGACTGATTTTTGCAGTGTCGTGCCCTAATGACCTCCCGCATCCCCTGGCCCGCTGCCCTGGCAGGTCGTCCTCTTGCAATTGCTCTGCCCTGCCGTTTTCTGGCTGGTGCAGGCATCCCTGGTCCCCCTGCGGCATTCCCAGTCACCCCCAGCATCCTCATCCCACTGCAGCATCCCTGGTCCCCCCAGCATCCCCATCCCACCGCAGCATCCCTGGTCCCCCCAGCATCCCCATCCCACTGCAGCATCCCCAGTCGCCCCCAGCATCCTCATCCCACCGCAGCATCCCCGGTCCCCCTGCGGCATCCCCGGTCCCTCCCCAGCATCCCCGGTCCCCCCCAGCATCCCCATCCCAGTGCAGCATCCCTGGTCTCCCTGCGGCATTCCCAGTCCCTCCCAGCATCCCCATCCCACCGTAGCATCCCTGGTCCCCCCCCCAGCATCCCTGGTCCCCCCCCCAGCATTCCCATCCCACCGCAGCATCCCTTGGAGGGGGATCACATCCAGACCCCGCTGCCTTTTGGGCTTGCGACGGTGGTTGTTTGCAATCCCACGAGGTTTTTCTCCCCGAGGTTTCCTTCCCAGCTTGGGAAAAAAAAAAAAATAAACCTCCCCGAGCACCTGGAGCTCCGCAGCAGCCCGGGTGAGGAAACTTGGAGTTGCCAAGCTGAGGATTTGGGTACCTTTGATGCTCTGCCAAGCCCAGGCAGCGCCTCGAGTTGGCCGGATCCTTTCCCCGGAGGATTGCCCCCGGCCACCTCCCAGGTTGCGTTCAGGCTCCGGCACGCAATGGTTTTGCCGAGGCAGGATGCGGCCGAACCGGCGCGGGGGGTAAACCGACATCTGCCAGGCTCCTGCGGCAATCCCAGCCCTACCGCGTGGAGAAAAACCGTGGGATGGGGGGCTTGGAAGATCCCAGGGCTGTAAACTGCTTCCTTGGGGACCCTCCTGCTGGTCCCCGCATGCCTTGAAGGCTCGGGATGGGGTGGAAGGGGTCTGTGCTGTCCCGGCCGTCTCCCTTCAGTTCCCACTGCCAGGAGTGAATCCCTAGGGATTGCCGGTGCATCTCTTCCTTGGGTGCGATCCCTTCAAATCCAGCTCTGCTCCAGTTAAAAATAAACGCATGGTTTTTGGGGGGTGAACCGTGGGAGACGCTCATTCCCCGACGAGCGTCCTTCTCACCCGGGGAGACCGGGCAGCGGGCAGCTCCCTGCCCCGTGGGATGGGATGGGATGGGACGGGATGGGACGGGATGGCGGGAGCATGGAAGAGGCATCCAAGTACCAAGAGCCTTCCCTCGATGGCCTGCTGGTCCGGGGATGCTTTGCCGGGATGGCAGCGGGTGGCTGGGATCACCGTCCGCCTGCGCTGGGATGGGATGGGCGGATTTCTAATCACTTTGCGCTTGCTCCGCGACTTTAAATGCTTTCTTTTTTTCTTTTTTTTTTTTTTGCCTAAATGTGGGCTGGGAGCAGCTCGGCCGGTGCCCGCTGCCGCTTTCTGGATTGAGATGACTTAAATCCGGAGATGCCGGATCTGGCTGGAGCTGTCGAGGCCATGGAGGGAGATGGGGATGGATGGAAATATAGGGATGGGCTCCCCCGAGGTCACCTAGGAGCAGGGGGGTCGGTCCCCGTGGGTGTTGCTGGCATCTCCCAGGGGCTTTCCCAAGTGAAACTGGGAGGTGAGACCCTGCTCCAGCTCCGAGGGAGACGGGGAAACTCAACGAGGAGCTTCGCAGCATCCCGGGGATGGGGCTTTCCCGTAACGCCGGGGTGGGGAAGGGGAGACCCGACTGCCAAGGTGGGGCGGCAGCGGGGCTTGTAAGTAATGGATGCAGCGATAATATTCAGCCGGGGGGTGCGTTGCTCAGACATCAAAGAGAGGGGCTTTTTCCGAGCGTGGGGAGCCGAATCCACCCGGGACTTTCCCCCCAGTTCCAGGGCTTGGCGGGGGAGGCGATGCCCTGGACCGAACCTGCAGGAGCGGTGGTCGAGGCGTGCCTGCATCCCCTCCACGATACCGGCCGGGGGTGCTGCGGTGGGGGGGACTGGGGGGGGGGGTGCCGTGGTGGAGGACGCCGTGGTGAAGGACCAGGGGGATGCTGCGTTGGGGGGTGCTGCATTGGGGGATGCTGCGGGGATACCAGGGGATGCTGCGGGGGACCAGGGGATGCTGCGGGGGACCAGGGGTGCTGCGGGGGGACCAGGGGTGCTGCGGGACCAGGGGATGCTGCGGGGGGACCAGGGGATGCTGCGGGGATACCAGGGATGCTGTGGGGATACCAGGGATGCTGCAGGGGGACCAGGGGGTGCTGCGGGGGACCAGGGATGCTGCGGGGGACCAGGGATGCTGCATGGGGACCAGGGGGTGCTGCGGGGGGACCAGGGGGTGCTGCGGGGGGACCAGGGGATGCTGCAGGGAACCAGGGGATGCTGCAGGACGAGGGATGCCGCGGGGACCAGCAGGACCCTTCAGCATCACCCGCTCCACCAGCTCTACCAGGAGGGAGGGAGCTGGCTCGGGGTGTTCAGACCTTTAAGCAGCCGCTCTGGTTTGGGCTGCGGATCGGACAGCAGGAGGCTGGGAGGAGCTTAAATTAATTCCAGAAGCACCTCCGGCTTGGCCTGGGCACGGGGCAACCTGGGTGTGCTCTGTTTTGTTCCATTCCCTGAACTCTTCACTAAACAGCGTTTGTTTTCCGTGGGGATTAGTAGCTGTGTTTTCGTAGATAAGTTTTGCACTAGGACCAGCTTGCGTGTACAAGCCTGGGAAAAGATCATAAAGGCTTTAAAAAAAAAAGAAAAAATGTATTTAAAAAAAGCTGGTATGTGAAAGCAAACACCGGGGGTGTGAGTGAATTTTCCGTGTGTCTTAACTGGGAGGGGTGAAGCTCAGCTGGGTGATTTGGCGTGGAAGGAGAGAGCTGGGGGGTGAATTTGGTGCTAAATTTGGGTCCCGCTGCCTGGCAGCACCCCAGCCCTGGGCGAATGGGGGTGCTCGGGCCCCCAGGGAGCATCGCCAGCCTCCAGCTGCGGCGGCGGATTTCCCCTCGGGGACTTTTGCTGGGGGGAAGAAAAAAAAAAAACCCAAGAAAACACAAGCTGCTTTTTACTTTCCCCCTAATTTTATCTTTTTCCAAGCAAATGTAACGTATAAAGAGGCGAGACCCCCCCCCAGCTCCTCCTCCCCGCTTCCTCCGACCCTTGAAGATGCAATCCTGGGTTTAATCTTCCCTTTCCTTCCCAAGCCGGGAGGGAGTCGTCGAACCAGAAATACCGATGCAGCGTGAGAGCCAGGCTGGAAATCGGGGGGGGGGGTGGTGGTTTGCTGGGGTCCCCGGGCAATGATTCCCTGGGAAGGGGGTTGATATCCGTGTTTTACAGAGGAGAAGTCCCCGTCCCTCGGCTTTGCTGTCAAACGGACGCAGATTTCTTTGCTCCGTATCCCATCCCGTGGCTTGTAGCGTGGTTTAATTGTCCTTAATTCCCTTTTAATTGCCTTTCCTGCCCTTTTTAATTAATTGCCCTTCCTGCCCTTTCAATTTCGGGAGCGGGTGATGGGGAAGGGAAGCGCCTGGCTCTCGTGGGACCATCTTTGGTCCCGTTTCACCTCTTTCTTGATGCATTTTGCCCCAAAAGCCGCCGCAGGTGTCAGGTTCATTAAGAGCTCGTTGTTAGGCAGGTGGGGGTGCTGAGGTGGGTGCCCTCCCCACCCCGACAAGGTGACTAATCCCGAGAGCCCATGCCAGCCCGGGCACGCTCTTTTCCTCTTGGCTGGACATTTAACACCTCCTTGCCCTCTCCTCCTCTGAAACGTGGCAGATCCGGAGCTCCGGAGCGGGGAGCAGCTCGGTTCCGGGGTGGCAAAGCCAAGCCTAACTCTTGAGCCAGGCTTAGAGTAGGATTCATCCTCGGGGAGCGGTTTTATCAGGGAGCAAAGTTGTACCCCAAAACTTCTCCCAGCTGGTAAGTTCATTTTTTCCATCCGTGCCGTGTCGCGACAGGATGGGGTTGAGCTGGTCCCGGGGTGGCTCCGACCACGGCTCTTTGCTGCCTTATTCCAGGAGCGAGAGGTTTCGGAGGAAGAAAAAAGTCACCCCACCTCCCCGGCCGGCGTTTGCGCGTGCATTAATCTCGTGGCGTCCCCCTTTCCCCGGGCCGGGATGGTTGAATCGAAGGCGTTGGAGGTTCCCCAAGTACGTGATGCTCTTTGCTTTCATCCCGCTCGGCTGCTCCTCTCCTTTCCGCCTGGCTCGGTGGCGGTGGCTGCGGTGGCTTGTGCCCGTCGGATGCTTGAGCCAGGGGTGGGCTTCAAATCTCCCCCCCCCACGTCATCGCCACGGGGATTGATTCGGGCGCTTCGGGGTTTTGCAGTTGAAACCCCACCGGGGGCTCGTTTTTTCCTCTTTAATTCATTTTTTTTTTTTTTTTTTTTTTTCTTTGGAATTTCGGCGTTTAACCTGTACGGCCGAGGCTCCTTGGGAACGGCGGCCGCTTGCCTGGTTTCTATAAACTCTGTATAAATCAAACCTTTGGTGGCTGCGGGGCAGAGAACTGTGGATTTTAAATGGAAATAAATCCCTAGGGAAACCCTGGCACCCGTTCGTCCGCAGGCGGGGGGTGATGCCTCGCGGATGGGGTTTTTGGGGATGGTTTTTGACCTCATCCGATGCCTTTCCCTCTTTTCCCCCGCTCCAGGTGACCGGCGGCAGCCGCGATGAGAGCTCCGGCCCTCGCCTGATGCTTCTCCTGCTGATAAAAATGATCAACAAGTCTCGTGAGTCCCACGGCGGGGGGGTCCTCTCTCCCCCTTTCCAAACAGGCGGGGATTTGCATTTGGAAATTTAGCTTTTAGGATGCTGCTTCGCTGGGTGATGGAGTATTGGGGCATCGCGGGTGAAGTCGGGGTGGGGAGGGTGATTTTGGGGGTCCTCGGGGTTTGGGCACCCGGTAGTCCTTGGGTTTTCTGGTAGAAAAACAGGGTGGAGGCACCCGGGAAGAGGGATGGGTTTGGGCGGCCTTTGACGCAAGGAGGAAACGGGCACAGCGGCTTTTGGACCCGGGACAAAACCAACCCAGTTCCATCCAACCGTGCCAGCCAGGTCCCCGCCGCTCCCCGGGAAGACGGCTCTGCCAGGGACGGCTCCGCCATCCTGGATCTACCAGGACACCCCCGGGGGGTTGCGGGGTCCCCAACATCTGATCATCCAAACCCCAGGGTACCGGTTTGACGGTGTTTTTCTCTTCCCCCACCCCCACCCCCTTCTCTGGGCACGCAGGAGGGAAGATTCTCGGGGTGCTGGCGCTGTTTCTGGTGATGGTTTGGTATTCGATCTACCGGGAAGACAGGTACATACAGCTGTGAGTGGCTTTTATTGAAGTTTAAAGGACCTCCTGCCCTTTCCTTCCCTCTCGGGGGAAGCCCGACCTGCGCAGGGATGCCGGAGCATCGTCTGGCTGGATCCTGGGGGACCGGGGAGGTGGCAGCGTCCTCGGCTGCTGCCGGAGGAGGGGGGACGCGACACGAGGTTCCCCCCTCGGCGTGTGTTGGCGCTCGGGCTCGGAGGGGTTTTGGGTAAATGCCGGTGGTTTTCTGAGCCCGGGAGGAAAGGAAAACCCTGCTCTTCCCAGTCCCAGCGATGCTGATGGAAAGAGGAGAGCGCGAGGTCTATGAGCAGGGCAAGAGAGACCTCTTCCGATGCAAGGCTGCAAGCCCAGCAAATAAATACCCTTAAATGACCTTAAATCTGGCCAGCGATATCCCCGGCGCTGCCGGCACGGCTGGAATCCCACCGTGGCGGTGCCAGAGCCCCCCTTCGCCAGGAGGGGGATGCAGAGGAGCAGGCATCATTATTTTTTTTTTTTTTTTTTAACCCCTTTCCTTACAGCTTTTATTTCCCCGTGCAAGAAAACAAGACGACGTGTCCCCTCGGGGAGGTGGAAAAAAAAGCGGCGCAGCTCATCGGGAAGTGAGTAGCGGGGTTGGGAGCAAGGAAGGGGGGGATGCAGAGGCAGGACCACCAGCCTCCCCCCCCCTCCCCGTGCCGTCCCCCATCCCGGTCTCACCGGCCCTTTGCTCCTCGGCAGCTACACGAGGGACCACCCGCTCTTCTTGCAGCTGAAGGACTATTTTTGGGTGAAGACGCCGTCGCTCTACGAGCTGCCCTACGGCACGAAAGGAAGCGGTAAGCCTGGGCAGCGCTCGCTGTGGGTTTCCGTCTGTCCGTCCTTCGTAAAAACATCTGCAGGTTGATTTTTTTTGCTTTTTTGGGGGGGACTATTCTCTTTTTTCCTCCTCCCCAGCGAGTCGTTTCCTTGATTTTTAGACTTTGTGGCACCTATCCCTTGGGTGCATGTGGTCCCTATAAAAGGGTTTAGGGTGGGCCAGGCTTTACTAAGCCCCAGCCAAGGATTATCTGCCCAGATCTGGAGGCAGCTGGGATTAACGGCAGGAGGACAGGGATGGGGCAGCACCCAGGGCGTTGTAGCAGGCAAGAGCCGTCTTGCTCACCTTCTCCTCGCCCTTGCTTTTGCAGAAGACGTCCTCCTGCGCTTGCTGTCGATCACCCACTACTCCCTGCCCGAGAGCATCCAGAGGTAACGCCGGGGTGGGTTTTGGGGGCTTTTCTGTCTTTCTCTTCATCGTCGCTCTCTTGGGGAGGGGGAAAATCTGCACGTTGTGAGCCCAAGATTTGGCAAAACGAACCTCTGCAACCCAGGGATGGTGGACGGAGCACGGGAAGCTTTGTAGAGTGGACAACGCAGGGTTCAAGCCACCCCTCGAGGGTTAAAACCACCTTGGTTTGGAGCAGGTCTGGTTGAGACAGGGCTTTTCTGGTTGAGACAGGGCTTTTCTGGTTGAGACAGGGCTTTTCTCTCGCAGCCTGAAGTGCCGGAGGTGCGCGGTGGTGGGCAACGGCCACCGGCTCCGCAACAGCTCCATGGGGGAGACCATCAACACGTACGACGTTGTGATCAGGTACGGCCCTGGGTCCGTCCCATTGACCCCCTCCCCAGTGCCACCTGCAGATGGGGTTGACACCTTTGATGTCCCCTCCCCGCCAAGGTTGAACAACGCCCCGGTCCACGGTTACGAGCAGGACGTGGGCTCCAAGACCACCATGCGCCTCTTCTACCCCGAGTCGGCCCACTTCAACCCCAGGACGGAGAACAACCCCGACACGTTGCTGGTGCTGGTGCCCTTCAAGCCCATGGATTTCCAGTGGATGGAGGCCATCCTCAACGACAAGAAGAGGGTAAGCGCGGTGGGAAACCGGGTCCAACCCCTCCCCGACTGCTCCGGGGTCCAACCCTCATCCCACCCCACCCTTGGGGACCTACCTCTCTTACTGGGGACACCACTGGCCATCTCCATCCTCTTGCAGGTTCGGAAAGGGTTTTGGAAACAGCCCCCGTTGATCTGGGACGCCAACCCGGAGCGAGTGCGCATCCTCAACCCTTATTACATGGAAGTAACCGCTGCTAAACTGCTCAACCTCCCCATGAAGCAACCACGGAAGGTCAAACAGGTAAGGGCTGAGGATGGCCGGGCACCCCTGCACCCCCCCGAGAGGTGACGTCCTCTCCCTGCTGGTCCCCCTTGGCCATCCCCACGCAGCTCGCTGAAGGCCCACGGCTCTTCTCACGTCTTCTCCTCCACCCTCTCCCTCCAGAAGCCCACCACGGGGTTGTTGGCCATCACCTTGGCGCTGCACTTCTGCGACCTGGTGCACATCGCGGGCTTTGGCTACCCCGATTCGGCCAACAAGAAGCAGACCATTCACTACTACGAGCAGATCACGCTCAAGTCCATGGCGGTAAGTATCTACCCCCACTTTTTGTCC